>NW_025958591.1:0-29587 GCF_023159225.1 Perognathus longimembris pacificus | reverse complement strand
GTATGGTTACTGTACTGGTAACACCCCAAAAGAATCTGGATTGTGGTGAGGGAAGAGAGAAAAAAGCTCATTTAGGAACTGCACTTACGAAGGGGGTAGGCAGCTGTATATCAGGGAGTAAACCTTCTGAAAATAAAAACAGCTGGAGCTTGTTAAGGTAATTACACAGGAGAAAGGATAAAGTACTGGGAACTCCTCAGAAGAACCTGATTTGTGGTGAGGGGAGAGAGATAAAAGCTCATTTAGGAACGACATGAACATGCTGCGTAGGTAGCTGTTTATCAGGAAATATCTCCACTGAGCTTTAGAAAAGAAGTAGCTTAATAAATTAAGAACTTCCTGGTATGGTTACTGTACTGGTAACTCCCCAAAAGAATCTGGATTGTGGTGAGGGAACCGAGAAAAAGCTCATTTAGGACCTGCACTTACGAAGGGGGTAGGCAGCTGTATATCAGGGAGTAAAGCTTCTGAGAATAAAAACAGCTGCAGCTTGTTAAGGTAATTACACAGGGGAAAGGATAATGTACTGGGAACTCTCAGAAGAATCTGATTTGTGGTGAGGGGAGAGAGATAAAAGCTCATTTAGGAACGACATGAACATGCTGCGTAGGTAGCTGTTTATCAGTAAATATCTCCACTGAGATTAAGAAAAGCAGTAGCTTAATAAATTAAGTACTTCCTGGTATGGTTTCTGTACTGGTAACTCCCCAAAAGAATCTGGATTGTGGTGAGGGAACAGAGAAAAAAGCTCATTTAGGACCTGCACTTACGAAGGGGGTAGGCAGCTGTATATCAGGGACTAAACCTTCTGAGAATAAAAACAGCTGGAGCTTGTTAAGGTAATTACACAGGGAAAGGATAATGTACTGGGACCTCCTCAGAAGAATCTGATTTGGTGAGGGAGAGAGATAAAAGCTCATTTAGGAACGACATGAACATGCTGCGTAGGTAGCTGTTTATCAGTAAATATCTCCACTGAGATTAAGAAAAGCAGTAGCTTAATAAATTAAGTACTTCCTGGTATGGTTACTGTACTGGGAACTCCCCATAAGAATTTGGATTGTGGTGAGGGAACAGAGAAAAAAGCTCATTTAGGACCTGCACTTACGAAGGGGGTAGGCAGCTGTATATCAGGGAGTAAACCTTCTGAGAATAAAAACAGCTGGAGCTTGTTAAGGTAATTACACAGGAGAAAGGATAAAGTACTGGAACTCCTCAGAAGAATCTGATTTGTGGTGAGGGGAGAGAGATAAAAGCTCATTTAGGAACGACATGAACATGCTGCGTAGGTAGCTGTTTATCAGTAAATATCTCCACTGAGCTTTAGAAAAGCAATAGCTTAATAAATTAAGTACTTCCTGGTATGGTTACTGTACTGGTAACTCCCCAAAAGAATCTGGATTGTGGTGAGGGAACAGAGAAAAAAGCTCATTTAGGACCTGCACTTACGAAGGGGGTAGGCAGCTGTATATCAGGGAGTAAAGCTTCTGAGAATAAAAACAGCTGCAGCTTGTTAAGGTAATTACACAGGGGAAAGGATAATGTACTGGGAACTCCTCAGAAGAATCTGATTTGTGGTGAGGGGATAGCGATAAAAGCTCATTAAGAACGACATGAACATGCTGCGTAGGTAGCTGTTTATCAGTAAATATCTCCACTGAGATTAAGAAAAGCAGTAGCTTAATAAATTAAGTACTTCCTGGTATGGTTACTGTACTGGTAACTCCCCGAAAGAATCTGGATTGTGGTGAGGGAACAGAGAAAAAAGCTCATTTAGGACCTGCACTTTCGAAGGGGGTAGGCAGCTGTATATCAGGGAGTAAAGCTTCTGAGAATAAAAACAGCTGGAGCTTGTTAAGGTAATTACACAGGGGAAAGGATAATGTACTGGGAACTCCTCGGAAGAATCTGATTTGTGGTGAGGGGAGAGAGATAAAAGCTCATTTAGGAACGACATGAACATGCTGCGTAGGTAGCTGTTTATCAGTAAATATCTCCACTGAGATTAAGAAAAGCAGTAGCTTAATAAATTAAGTACTTCCTGGTATGGTTACTGTACTGGTAACTCCCCAAAAGAATCTGGATTGTGGTGAGGGAAGAGAGAAAAAAGCTCATTTAGGAACTGCACTTACGAAGGGGGTAGGCAGCTGTATATCAGGGAGTAAACCTTCTGAAAATAAAAACAGCTGGAGCTTGTTAAGGTAATTACACAGGAGAAAGGATAAAGTACTGGGAACTCCTCAGAAGAACCTGATTTGTGGTGAGGGGAGAGAGACTAAAAGCTCATTTAGGAACGACATGAACATGCTGCGTAGGTAGCTGTTTGTCAGTAAATATCTCCACTGAGCTTTACAAAAGCAGTAGCTTAATAAATTAAGTACTTCCTGGTATGGTTACTGTACTGGTAACTCCCCAAAAGAATCTGGATTGTGGTGAGGGAACAGAGAAAAAAGCTCATTTAAGACCTGCACTTACGAAGGGGTAGGCAGCTGTATATCAGGGAGTAAAGCTTCTGAGAATAAAAACAGCTGCAGCTTGTTAAGGTAATTACACAGGGGAAAGGATAATGTACTGGGAACTCCTCAGAAGAATCTGATTTGTGGTGAGGGGAGAGAGATAAAAGCTCATTTAGGAACGACATGAACATGCTGCGTAGGTAGCTGTTTATCAGTAAATATCTCCACTGAGATTAAGAAAAGCAGTAGCTTAATAAATTAAGTACTTCCTGGTATGGTTTCTGTACTGGTAACTCCCCAAAAGAATCAGGATTGTGGTGAGGGAACAGAGAAAAAAGCTCATTTAGGACCTGCACTTACGAAGGGGGTAGGCAGCTGTATATCAGGGACTAAACCTTCTGAGAATAAAAACAGCTGGAGCTTGTTAAGGTAATTACACAGGGGAAAGGATAATGTACTGGGACCTCGTCAGAAGAATCTGATTTGTGGTGAGGGGAGAGAGATAAAAGCTCATTTAGGAACGACATGAACATGCTGCGTAGGTAGCTGTTTATCAGTAAATATCTCCACTGAGATTAAGAAAAGCAGTAGCTTAATAAATTAAGTACTTCCTGGTATGGTTACTGTACTGGGAACTCCCCAAAAGAATTTGGATTGTGGTGAGGGAACAGAGAAAAAAGCTCATTTAGCACCTGCACTTACGAAGGGGGTAGGCAGCTGTATATCAGGGAGTAAACCTTCTGAGAATAAAAACAGCTGGAGCTTGTTAAGGTAATTACACAGGATAAAGGATAAAGTACTGGGAACTCCTCAGAAGAATCTGATTTGTGGTGAGGGGAGAGAGATAAAAGCTCATTTAGGAACGACATGAACATGCTGCGTAGGTAGCTGTTTATCAGTAAATATCTCCACTGAGCTTTAGAAAAGCAGTAGCTTAATAAATTAAGTACTTCCTGGTATGGTTACTGTACTGGTAACTCCCCAAAAAAATCTGGATTGTGGTGAGGGAACAGAGAAAAAAGCTCATTTAGGACCTGCACTTACGAAGGGGGTAGGCAGCTGTATATCAGGGAGTAAAGCTTCTGAGAATAAAAACAGCTGCAGCTTGTTAAGGTAATTACACAGGGGAAAGGATAATGTACTGGGAACTCCTCAGAAGAATCTGATTTGTGGTGAGGGGATAGAGATAAAAGCTCATTAAGAACGACATGAACATGCTGCGTAGGTAGCTGTTTATCAGTAAATATCTCCACTGAGATTAAGAAAAGCAGTAGCTTAATAAATTAAGTACTTCCTGGTATGGTTACTGTACTGGTAACTCCCCAAAAGAATCTGGATTGTGGTGAGGGAACAGAGAAAAAAGCTCATTTAGGACCTGCACTTTCGAAGGGGGTAGGCAGCTGTATATCAGGGAGTAAAGCTTCTGAGAATAAAAACAGCTGGAGCTTGTTAAGGTAATTACACAGGGGAAAGGATAATGTACTGGGAACTCCTCAGAAGAATCTGATTTGTGGTGAGGGGAGAGAGATAAAAGCTCATTTAGGAACGACATGAACATGCTGCGTAGGTAGCTGTTTATCAGTAAATATCTCCACTGAGATTAAGAAAAGCAGTAAGTTAATAAATTAAGTACTTCCTGGTATGGTTACTGTACTGGTAACTCCCCAAAAGAATATGGATTGTGGTGAGGGAAGAGAGAAAAAAGCTCATTTAGGAACTGCACTTACGAAGGGGGTAGGTAGCTGTATATCAGGGAGTAAACCTTCTGAAAATAAAAACAGCTGGAGCTTGTTAAGGTAATTACACAGGAGAAAGGATAAAGTACTGGGAACTCCTCAGAAGAACCTGATTTGTGGTGAGGGGAGAGAGATAAAAGCTCATTTAGGAACGACATGAACATGCTGCGTAGGTAGCTGTTTATCAGTAAATATCTCCACTGAGCTTTAGAAAAGCAGTAGCTTAATAAATTAAGTACTTCCTGGTATGGTTACTGTACTGGTAACTCCCCAAAAGAATCTGGATTGTGGTGAGGGAACAGAGAAAAAAGCTCATTTAGGACCTGCACTTACGAAGGGTGTAGGCAGCTGTATATCAGGGAGTAAATCTTCTGAGAATAAAAACAGCTGCATCTTGTTATGGTAATTACACAGGGGAAAGGATAATGTACTGGGAACTCCTCAGAAGAATCTGATTTGTGGTGAGGGGAGAGAGATAAAAGCTCATTTAGGAACGTCATGAACATGCTGCGTAGGTAGATGTTTATCAGTAAATATCTCCACTGAGATTAAGAAAAGCAGTAGCTTAATAAATTAAGTACTTCCTGGTATGGTTACTGTACTCGTAACTCCCCAAAAGAATCTGGATTGTGGTGAGGGAACAGAGAAAAAAGCTCATTTAGGACCTGCACTTACGAAGGGGGTAGGCAGCTGTATATCAGGGAGTAAACCTTCTGAGAATAAAAACAGCTGGAGCTTGTTAAGGTAATTACACAGAGGAAAGGATAATGTACTGGGAACTCCTCAGAAGAATCTGATTTGTGGTGAGGGGAGAGAGATAAAAGCTCATTTAGGAACGACATGAACATGCTGCGTAGGTAGCTGTTTATCAGTAAATATCTCCACTGAGATTAAGAAAAGCAGTAGCTTAATAAATTAAGTACTTCCTGGTATGGTTACTGTACTGGTAACTCCCCAAAAGAATCTGGATTGTGGTGAGGGAACAGAGAAAAAAGCTCATTTAGGACCTGCACTTACGAAGGGGGTAGGCAGCTGTATATCAGGGAGTAAACCTTCTGAGAATAAAAACAGCTGGAGCTTGTTAAGGTAATTACACAGGAGAAAGGATAAAGTACTGGGAACTGCTCAGAAGAATCTGATTTGTGGTGAGGGGAGAGAGATAAAAGCTCATTTAGGAACGACATGAACATGCTGCGTAGGTAGCTGTTTATCAGTAAATATCTCCACTGAGATTAAGAAAAGCAGTAGCTTAATAAATTAAGTACTTCCTGGTACGGTTACTGTACTGGTAACTCCCCAAAAGAATCTGGATTGTGGTGAGGGAACAGAGAAAAAAGCTCATTTAGGACCTGCACTTACGAAGGGGGTAGGCAGCTGTATATCAGGGAGTAAAGCTTCTGAGAATAAAAACAGCTGCAGCTTGTTAAGGTAATTACACAGGGGAAAGGATAATGTACTGGGAACTCCTCAGAAGAATCTGATTTGTGGTGAGGGGAGAGAGATAAAAGCTCATTTAGGAACGACATGAACATGCTGCGTAGGTAGCTGTTTATCAGTAAATATCTCCACTGAGATTAAGAAAAGCAGTAGCTTAATAAATTAAGTACTTCCTGGTATGGTTACTGTACTGGTAACTCCCCAAAAGAATCTGGATTGTGGTGAGGGAACAGAGAAAAAAGCACATTTAGGACCTGCACTTACAAAGGGGGTAGGCAGCTGTATATCAGGGACTAAACCTTCTGATAATAAAAACAGCTGGAGCTTGTTAAGGTAATTACACAGGGGAAAGGATAATGTACTGGGAACTCCTCAGAAGAATCTGATTTGTGGTGAGGGGAGAGAGATAAAAGCTCATTTAGGAACGACATGAACAGGCTGCGTAGGTAGCTGTTTATCAGTAAATATCTCCACTGAGCTTTAGAAAAGCAGTAGCTTAATAAATTGAGTACTTCCTGGTATGGTTACTGTACTGGTAACTCCCCAAAAGAATCTGGATTGTGGTGAGGGAACAGAGAAAAAAGCTCATTTAGGACCTGCACTTACGAAGGGGGTAGGCAGCTGTATATCAGGGAGTAAAGCTTCTGAGAATAAAAACAGCTGCAGCTTGTTAAGGTAATTACACAGGGGAAAGGATAATGTACTGGGAACTCCTCAGAAGAATCTGATTTGTGGTGAGGGGAGAGAGATAAAAGCTCATTTAGGAACGACATGAACATGCTGCGTAGGTAGCTGTTTATCAGTAAATATCTCCACTGAGATTAAGAAAAGCAGTAGCTTAATAAATTAAGTACTTCCTGGTATGGTTACTGTACTGGTAACTCCCCAAAAGAATCTGGATTGTGGTGAGGGAACAGAGAAAAAAGCTCATTTAGGACCTGCAATTACGAAGGGGGTAGGCAGCTGTATATCAGGGAGTAAAGCTTCTGAGAATAAAAACAGCTGCAGCTTGTTAAGGTAATTACACAGGGGAAAGGATAATGTACTGGGAACTCCTCAGAAGAATCTGATTTGTGGTGAGGGGAGAGAGATAAAAGCTCATTTAGGAACGACATGAACATGCTGCGTAGGTAGCTGTTTATCAGTAAATATCTCCACTGAGATTAAGAAAAGCAGTAGCTTAATAAATTAAGTACATCCTGGTATGGTTACTGTACTGGGAGCTCCCCAAAAGAATCTGGATTGTGGTGAGGGAAAAGAGAAAAAAGCTCATTTAGGACCTGCACTTACGAAGGGGGTAGGCAGCTGTATATCAGGGAGTAAAGCTTCTGAGAATAAAAACAGCTGGAGCTTGTTAAGGTAATTACACAGGGGAAAGGATAATGTACTGGGAACTCCTCAGAAGAATCTGATTTGTGTTGAGGGGAGAGAGATAAAAGCTCATTTAGGAACGACATGAACATGCTGCGTAGGTAGCTGTTTATCAGTAAATATCTCCACTGAGATTAAGAAAAGCAGTAGCTTAATAAATTAAGTACTTCCTGGTATGGTTACTGTACTGGTAACTCCCCAAAAGAATCTGGATTGTGGTGAGGGAAGAGAGAAAAAAGCTCATTTAGGACCTGCACTTACGAAGGGGGTAGGCAGCTATATATCAGGGAGTAAACCTTCTGAGAATAAAAACAGCTGGAGCTTGTTAAGGTAATTACACAGGGGAAAGGATAATGTACTGGGAACTCCTCAGTAGAATCTGATTTGTGGTGAGGGGAGAGAGATAAAAGCTCATTTAAGAACTACATGTACATGCTACTTAGGTAGCTGTTTATCAGTAAATATCTCCACTGGGATTAAGAAAAGCAGTAGCTTAATAAATTAAGTACTTCCTGGTATGGTTACTGTACTGGTAACTCCCCAAAAGAATCTGGATTGTGGTGAGGGAACAGAGAAAAAAGCTCATTTAGGACCTGCACTTACGAAGGGGGTAGGCAGCTGTATATCAGGGAGTAAACCTTCTGAGAATAAAAACAGCTGGAGCTTGTTAAGGTAATTACACAGGGGAAAGGATAATGTACTGGGAACTCCTCAGAAGAATCTGATTTGTGGTGAGGGGAGAGAGATAAAAGCTCATTTAGGAACGACATGAACATGCTGCGTAGGTAGCTGTTTATCAGTAAATATCTCCACTGAGATTAAGAAAAGCAGTAGCTTAATAAATTAAGTACTTCCTGGTATGGTTACTGTACTGGTAACTCCCCAAAAGAATCTGGATTGTGGTGAGGGAAGAGAGAAAAAAGCTCATTTAGGACCTGCACTTACGAAGGGGGTAGGCAGCTGTATATCAGGGAGTAAACCTTCTGAGAATAAAAACAGCTGGAGCTTGTTAAGGTAATTACACAGGGGAAAGGATAATGTACTGGGAACTCCTCAGAAGAATCTGATTTGTGTTGAGGGGAGAGAGATAAAAGCTCATTTAAGAACTACATGTACATGCTACTTAGGTAGCTGTTTATCAGTAAATATCTCCACTGAGATTAAGAAAAGCAGTAGCTTAATAAATTAAGTACTTCCTGGTATGGTTACTGTACTGGTAACTCCCCAAAAGAATCTGGATTGTGGTGAGGGAACAGAGAAAAAAGCTCATTTAGGACCTGCACTTACGAAGGGGTTAGGCAGCTGTATATCAGGGAGTAAACCTTCTGAGAATAAAAACAGCTGGAGCTTGTTAAGGTAATTACACAGGGGAAAGGATAATTTACTGGGGACTCCTCAGAAGAATCTGATTTGTGGTGAGGGGAGAGAGATAAAAGCTCATTTAGGAACGACATGAACATGCTGCGTAGGTAGCTGTTTATCAGTAAATATCTCCACTGAGATTAAGAAAAGCAGTAGCTTAAAAAATTAAGTACTTCCTGGTATGGTTACTGTACTGGTAACTCCCCAAAAGAATCTGGATAGTGGTGAGGGAACAGAGAAAAAAGCTCATTTAGGACCTGCACTTACGAAGGGGGTAGGCAGCGGTATATCAGGGAGTAAAGCTTCTGAGAATAAAAACAGCTGGAGCTTCTTAAGGTAATTACACAGGGGAAAGGATAATGTACTGGGAACTCCTCAGAAGAATCTGATTTGTGGTGAGGGGAGAGAGATTAAAGCTCATTAAGGAACGACATGAACATGCTGCGTACGTAGCTGTTTATCAGTAAATATCTCCACTGAGATTAAGAAAAGCAGTAGCTTAATAAATTAAGTACTTCCTGGTATGGTTACTGTACTGGTAACTCCCCAAAAGAATCTGGATTGTGGTGAGGGAACAGAGAAAAAAGCTCATTTAGGACCTGCACTTACGAAGGGGGTAGGCAGCTGTATATCAGGGAGTAAACCTTCTGAGAATAAAAACAGCTGGAGCTTGTTAAGGTAATTACACAGGGGAAAGGATAATGTACTGGGAACTCCTAAGAAGAATCTGATTTGTGGTGAGGGGAGAGAGATAAAAGCTCATTTAGGAACGACATGAACATGCTGCGTAGGTAGCTGTTTATCAGTAAATATCTCCACTGAGATTAAGAAAAGCAGTAGCTTAATAAATTAAGTACTTCCTGGCATGGTTACTGTACTGGTAACTCCCCAAAAGAATCTGGATTGTGGTGAGGGCACAGAGAAAAAAGCTCATATAGGACCTGCACTTACGAAGGGGATAGGCAGCTGTATATCAGGGAGTAAACCTTCTGAGAATAAAAACAGCTGGAGCTTGTTAAGGTAATTACACAGGGAAAAGGATAATGTACTGGGAACTCCTCAGAAGAATCTGATTTGTGGTGAGGGGAGAGAGATAAAAGCTCATTTAGGAACGACATGAACACGCTGCGTAGGTAGCTGTTTATCAGTAAATATCTCCACTGAGCTTTAGAAAAGCAGTAGCTTAATAAATTAAGTACTTCCTGGTATGGTTACTGTACTGGTAACTCCCCAAAAGAATCTGGATTGTGGTGAGGGAACAGAGAAAAAAGCTCATTTAAGACCTGCACTTACGAAGGGGGTAGGCAGCTGTATATCAGGGAATAAAGCTTCTGAGAATAAAAACAGCTGCAGCTTGTTAAGGTAATTACACATGGGAAAGGATAATGTACTGGGAACTCCTCAGAAGAATCTGATTTGTGGTGAGGGGAGAGAGATAAAAGCTCATTTAGGAACGACATGAACATGCTGCGTAGGTAGCTGTTTATCCGTAAATATCTCCACTGAGATTTAGAAAAGCAGTAGCTTAATAAATTAAGTACTTCCTGGTATGGTTACTGTACTGGTAACTCCCCAAAAGAATCTGGATTGTGGTGAGGGAACAGAGAAAAAAGCTCATTTAGGACCTGCACTTACGAAGGGGGTAGGCAGCTGTATATCAGGGAGTAAACCTTCTGAGAAAAAAAACAGCTGGAGCTTGTTAAGGTAATTACACAGGGGAAAGGATAATGTACTGGGAACTCCTCAGAAGAATCTGATTTGTGGTGAGGGGAGAGAGATAAAAGCTCAATTAGGAAAGACATGAACATGCAGCGTAGGTAGCTGTTTATCAGTAAATATCTCCACTGAGATTAAGAAAAGCAGTAGCTTAATAAATTAAGTACTTCCTGGTATGGTTACTGTACTGGTAACTCCCCAAAAGAATCTGGATTGTGGTGAGGGAACAGAGAAAAAAGCTCATTTAGGACCTGCACTTACGAAGGGGGTAGGCAGCTGTATATCAGGGAGTAAAGCTTCTGAGAATAAAAACAGCTGGAGCTTGTTAAGGTTATTACACAGGGGAATGGATAATGTACTGGGAACTCCTCAGAAGAATCTGATTTGTGGTGAGGGGAGAGAGATAAAAGCTCATTTAGGAACGACATGAACATGCTGCGTAGGTAGCTGTTTATCAGTAAATATCTCCACTGAGATTAAGAAAAGCAGTAGCTTAATAAATTAAGTACTTCCTGGTATGGTTACTGTACTGGTAACTCCCCAAAAGAATCTGGATTGTGGTGAGGGAACAGAGAAAAAAGCTCATTTAGGACCTGCACTTTCGAAGGGGGTAGGCAGCTGTATATGAGGGAGTAAAGCTTCTGAAAATAAAAACAGCTGGAGCTTGTTAAGGTAATTACACAGGGGAAAGGATAATGTACTGGGAACTCCTCAGAAGAATCTGATTTGTGGTGAGGGGAGAGAGATAAAAGCTCATTTAGGAACGACATGAACATGCTGCGTAGGTAGCTGTTTATCAGTAAATATCTCCACTGAGATTAAGAAAAGCAGTAGCTTAATAAATTAAGTACTTCCTGGTATGGTTACTGTACTGGTAACTCCCCAAAAGAATCTGGATTGTGGTGAGGGAACAGAGAAAAAAGCTCATTTAGGAACTGCACTTACGAAGGGGGTAGGCAGCTGTATATCAGGGAGTAAACCTTCTGAGAATAAAAACAGCTGGAGCTTGTTAAGGTAATTACACAGGGGAAAGGATATTGTACTGGGAACTCCTCAGAAGAATCTGATTTGTGGTGAGGGAATAGAGATAAAAGCTCATTTAGGAACGACATGAACATGCTGCGTAGGTAGCTGTTTATCAGTAAATATCTCCACTGAGATTAAGAAAAGCAGTAGCTTTATAAATTAAGTACTTCCTGGTATGGTTACTGTACTGGTAACTCCCCAAAGAATCTGGATTGTGGTGAGGGAACAGAGAAAAAAGCTCATTTAGGACCTGCACTTACGAAGGGGGTAGGCAGCTGTATATCAGGGAGTAAAGCTTCTGAGAATAAAAACAGCTGGAGCTTGTTAAGGTAATTACACAGGGGAAAGGATAATGTACGGGGAACTCCACAGAAGAATCTGATTTGTGGTGAGGGGAGAGAGATAAAAGCTCATTTAAGAACTACATGTACATGCTACTTAGTTAGCTGTTTATCAGTAAATATCTCCACTGAGATTAAGAAAAGCAGTAGGTTAATAAATTAAGTACTTCCTGGTATGGTTACTGTACTGGAAACTCCCCAAAAGAATCTGGATTGTGGTGAGGGAACAGAGAAAAAAGCTCATTTAGGACCTGCACTTACGAAGGGGGTAGGCAGCTGTATATCAGGGAGTAAACCTTCTGAGAATAAAAACAGCTGGAGCTTGTTAAGGTAATTACACAAGGGAAAGGATAATGTACTGGGAACTCCTCAGAAGAATCTGATTTGTGGTGAGGGGAGAGAGATAAAAGCTCATTTAGGAACGACATGAACATGCTGCGTAGGTAGCTGTTTATCAGTAAATATCTCCACTGAGATTAAGAAAAGCAGTAGCTTAATAAATTAAGTACTTCCTGGTATGGTTACTGTACTGGTAACTTCCCAAAAGAATCTGGATTGTGGTGAGGGAACAGAGAAAAAAGCTCATTTAGGACCCGCACTTACGAAGGGGGTAGGCAGCTGTATATCAGGGAGTAAACCTTCTGAGAATAAAAACAGCTGGAGCTTGTTAAGGTAATTACACAGGGGAAAGGATAATGTACTGGGAACTCCTCAGAAGATTCTGATTTGTGGTGAGGGGAGAGAGATAAAAGCTCATTAAGGAACGACATGAACATGCTGCGTACGTAGCTGTTTATCAGTAAATATCTCCACTGAGATTAAGAAAAGCAGAAGCTTAATAAATTAAGTACTTCCTGGTATGGTTACTGTACTGGTAACTCCCCAAAAGAATCTGGATTGTGGTGAGGGAACAGAGAAAAACGCTCATTTAGGACCTGCACTTACGAAGGGGGTAGGCAGCTGTATTTCAGGGAGTAAAGCTTCTGAGAATAAAAAAAGCTGGAGCTTGTTAAGGTAATTACACAGGGGAAAGGATAATGTACTGGGAACTCCTCAGAAGATTCTGATTTGTGGTGAGGGGAGAGAGATAAAAGCTCATTTAGGAACGACATGAACATGCTGCGTAGGTAGCTGTTTATCAGTAAATATCTCCGCTGAGATTAAGAAAAGCAGTAGCTTAATAAATTAAGTACTTCCTGGTATGGTTACTGTACTGGTAACTTCCCAAAAGAATCTGGATTGTGGTGAGGGAACAGAGAAAAAAGCTCATTTAGGACCCGCACTTACGAAGGGGGTAGGCAGCTGTATATAAGGGAGTAAACCTTCTGAGAATAAAAACAGCTGGAGCTTGTTAAGGTAATTACACAGGGGAAAGGATAATGTACTGGGAACTCCTCAGAAGATTCTGATTTGTGGTGAGGGGAGAGAGATAAAAGCTTATTAAGTAACGACATGAACATGCTGCGTACGTAGCTGTTTATCAGTAAATATCTCCACTGAGATTAAGAAAAGCAGTAGCTTAATAAATTAAGTACTTCCTGGTATGGTTACTGTACTGGTAACTCCCCAAAAGAATCTGGATTGTGGTGAGGGAACAGAGAAAAAAGCTCATTTAGGACCTGCACTTACGAAGGGGGTAGGCAGCTGTATATCAGGGAGTTAAGCTTCTGAGAATAAAAAAAGCTGGAGCTTGTTAAGGTAATTACACAGGGGAAAGGATAATGTACTGGGAACTCCTCAGAAGAATCTGATTTGTGTTGAGGGGAGAGAGATAAAAGCTCATTTAGGAACTACATGTACATGCTGATTAGGTAGCTGTTTATCAGTAAATATCTCCACTGAGATTAAGAAAAGCAGTAGCTTAATAAATTAAGTACTTCCTGGTATGGTTACTGTACTGGTAACTCCCCAAAAGAATCTGGATTGTGGTGAGGGAACAGAGAAAAAAGCTCATTTAGGACCTGCACTTACGAAGGGGGTAGGCAGCTGTATATCAGGGAGTAAACCTTCTGAGAATAAAAACAGCTGGAGCTTGTTAAGGTAATTACACAGGGGAAAGGATAATGTACTGGGAACTCCTCAGAAGAATCTGATTTGTGGTGAGGGGAGAGAGATAAAAGCTCATTTAGGAACGACATGAACATGCTGCGTAGGTAGCTGTTTATCAGTAAATATCTCCACTGAGATTAAGAAAAGCAGTAGCTTAATAAATTAAGTACTTCCTGGTATGGTTACTGTACTGGTAACTTCCCAAAAGAATCTAAATTGTGGTGAGGGAACAGAGAAAAAAGCTCATTTAGGACCCGCACTTACGAAGGGGGTAGGCAGCTGTATATCAGGGAGTAAACCTTCTGAGAATAAAAACAGCTGGAGCTTGTTAAGGTAATTACACAGGGGAAAGGATAATGTACTGGGAACTCCTCAGAAGATTCTGATTTGTGGTGAGGGGAGAGAGATAAAAGCTCATTAAGGAACGACATGAACATGCTGCGTACGTAGCTGTTTATCAGTAAATATCTCCACTGAGATTAAGAAAAGCAGTAGCTTAATAAATTAAGTACTTCCTGGTATGGTTACTGTACTGGTAACTCCCCAAAAGAATCTGGATTGTGGTGAGGGAACAGAGAAAAAAGCTCATTTAGGACCTGCACTTACGAAGGGGGTAGGCAGCTGTATATCAGGGAGTAAAGCTTCTGAGAATAAAAAAAGCTGGAGCTTGTTAAGGTAATTACACAGGGGAAAGGATAATGTACTGGGAACTCCTCAGAAGAATCTGATTTGTGGTGAGAGGAGAGAGATAAAAGCTCATTTAGGAACTACATGTACATGCTGCTTAGGTAGCTGTTTATCAGTAAATATCTCCACTGAGATTATGAAAAGCAGTAGCTTAATAAATTAAGTACTTCCTGGTATGGTTACTGTACTGGTAACTCCACAAAAGAATCTGGATTGTGGTGAGGGAACAGAGAAAAAAGCTCATTTTTGACCTGCACTTACGAAGGGGGTAGGCAGCTGTATATCAGGGAGTAAACCTTCTGAGAATAAAAACAGCTGGAGCTTGTTAAGGTAATTACACAGGGGAAAGGATATTGTACTGGGAACTCCTCAGAAGAATCTGATTTGTGGTGAGGGGAGAGAGATAAAAGCTCATTTAGGAACGACATGAACATGCTGCGTAGGTAGCTGTTTATCAGTAAATATCTCCACTGAGATTAAGAAAAGCAGTAGCTTAATAAATTAAGTAATTCCTGGTATGGTTACTGTACTGGTAACTCCCCAAAAGAATCTGGATTGTGGTGAGGGAACAGAGAAAAAAGCTCATTTAGGACCTGCACTTACGAAGAGGGTAGGCAGCTGTATATCAGGGAGTAAACCTTCTGAGAATAAAAACAGCTGGAGCTTGTTAAGGTAATTACACAGGAGAAAGGATAAAGTACTGGGAACTCCTCAGAAGAATCTGATTTGTGGTGAGGGGAGAGAGATAAAAGGTCATTTAGGAACGACAAGAACATGCTGCGTAGGTAGCTGTTTATCAGTAAATATCTCCACTGAGCTTTAGAAAAGCAGTAGCTTAATAAATTAAGTACTTCCTGGTATGGTTACTGTACTGGTAACTCCCCAAAAGAATCTGGATTGTGGTGAGGGAACAGAGAAAAAAGCTCATTTAGGACCTGCACTTACGAAGGGGGTAGGCAGCTATATATCAGGGAGTAAACCTTCTGAGAATAAAAACAGCTGGAGCTTGTTAAGGTAATTACACAGGGGAAAGGATAATGTACTGGGAACTCCTCAGAAGAATCTGAGTTGTGGTGAGGGGAGAGAGATAAAAGCTCATTTAAGAACTACATGTACATGCTACCTAGGTAGCTGTTTATCAGTAAATATCTCCACTGGGATTAAGAAAAGCAGTAGCTTAATAAATTAAGTACTTCCTGGTATGGTTACTGTACTGGTAACTCCCCAAAAGAATCTGGATTGTGGTGAGGGAACAGAGAAAAAAGCTCATTTAGGACCTGCACTTACGAAGGGGGTAGGCAGCTGTATATCAGGGAGTAAACCTTCTGAGAATAAAAACAGCTGGAGCTTGTTAAGGTAATTACACAGGGGAAAGGATAATGTACTGGGAACTCCTCAGAAGAATCTGATTTGTGGTGAGGGGAGAGAGATAAAAGCTCATTTAGGAACGACATGAACATGCTGCGTAGGTAGCTGTTTATCAGTAAATATCTCCACTGAGATTAAGAAAAGCAGTAGCTTAATAAATTAAGTACTTCCTGGTATGGTTACTGTACTGGTAACTCCCCAAAAGAATCTGGATTGTGGTGAGGGAAGAGAGAAAAAAGCTCATTTAGGACCTGCACTTACGAAGGGGGTAGGCAGCTGTATATCAGGGAGTAAACCTTCTGAGAATAAAAACAGCTGGAGCTTGTTAAGGTAATTACACAGGGGAAAGGATAATGTACTGGGAACTCCTCAGAAGAATCTGATTTGTGGTGAGGGGAGAGAGATAAAAGCTCATTTAAGAACTACATGTACATGCTACTTAGGTAGCTGTTTATCAGTAAATATCTCCACTGAGATTAAGAAAAGCAGTAGCTTAATAAATTAAGTACTTCCTGGTATGGTTACTGTACTGGTAACTCCCCAAAAGAATCTGGATTGTGGTGAGGGAACAGAGAAAAAAGCTCATTTAGGACCTGCACTTACGAAGGGGGTAGGCAGCTGTATATCAGGGAGTAAACCTTCTGAGAAAAAAAACAGCTGGAGCTTGTTAAGGTAATTACACAGGGGAAAGGATATTGTACTGGGAACTCCTCAGAAGAATCTGATTTGTGGTGAGGGAATAGAGATAAAAGCTCATTTAGGAACGACATGAACATGCTGCGTAGGTAGCTGTTTATCAGTAAATATCTCCACTGAGATTAAGAAAAGCAGTAGCTTTATAAATTAAGTACTTCCTGGTATGGTTACTGTACTGGTAACTCCCCAAAGAATCTGGATTGTGGTGAGGGAACAGAGAAAAAAGCTCATTTAGGACCTGCACTTACGAAGGGGGTAGGCAGCTGTATATCAGGGAGTAAAGCTTCTGAGAATAAAAACAGCTGGAGCTTGTTAAGGTAATTACACAGGGGAAAGGATAATGTACGGGGAACTCCACAGAAGAATCTGATTTGTGGTGAGGGGAGAGAGATAAAAGCTCATTTAAGAACTACATGTACATGCTACTTAGTTAGCTGTTTATCAGTAAATATCTCCACTGAGATTAAGAAAAGCAGTAGGTTAATAAATTAAGTACTTCCTGGTATGGTTACTGTACTGGAAACTCCCCAAAAGAATCTGGATTGTGGTGAGGGAACAGAGAAAAAAGCTCATTTAGGACCTGCACTTACGAAGGGGGTAGGCAGCTGTATATCAGGGAGTAAACCTTCTGAGAATAAAAACAGCTGGAGCTTGTTAAGGTAATTACACAAGGGAAAGGATAATGTACTGGGAACTCCTCAGAAGAATCTGATTTGTGGTGAGGGGAGAGAGATAAAAGCTCATTTAGGAACGACATGAACATGCTGCGTAGGTAGCTGTTTATCAGTAAATATCTCCACTGAGATTAAGAAAAGCAGTAGCTTAATAAATTAAGTACTTCCTGGTATGGTTACTGTACTGGTAACTTCCCAAAAGAATCTGGATTGTGGTGAGGGAACAGAGAAAAAAGCTCATTTAGGACCCGCACTTACGAAGGGGGTAGGCAGCTGTATATCAGGGAGTAAACCTTCTGAGAATAAAAACAGCTGGAGCTTGTTAAGGTAATTACACAGGGGAAAGGATAATGTACTGGGAACTCCTCAGAAGATTCTGATTTGTGGTGAGGGGAGAGAGATAAAAGCTCATTAAGGAACGACATGAACATGCTGCGTACGTAGCTGTTTATCAGTAAATATCTCCACTGAGATTAAGAAAAGCAGAAGCTTAATAAATTAAGTACTTCCTGGTATGGTTACTGTACTGGTAACTCCCCAAAAGAATCTGGATTGTGGTGAGGGAACAGAGAAAAACGCTCATTTAGGACCTGCACTTACGAAGGGGGTAGGCAGCTGTATTTCAGGGAGTAAAGCTTCTGAGAATAAAAAAAGCTGGAGCTTGTTAAGGTAATTACACAGGGGAAAGGATAATGTACTGGGAACTCCTCAGAAGATTCTGATTTGTGGTGAGGGGAGAGAGATAAAAGCTCATTTAGGAACGACATGAACATGCTGCGTAGGTAGCTGTTTATCAGTAAATATCTCCGCTGAGATTAAGAAAAGCAGTAGCTTAATAAATTAAGTACTTCCTGGTATGGTTACTGTACTGGTAACTTCCCAAAAGAATCTGGATTGTGGTGAGGGAACAGAGAAAAAAGCTCATTTAGGACCCGCACTTACGAAGGGGGTAGGCAGCTGTATATAAGGGAGTAAACCTTCTGAGAATAAAAACAGCTGGAGCTTGTTAAGGTAATTACACAGGGGAAAGGATAATGTACTGGGAACTCCTCAGAAGATTCTGATTTGTGGTGAGGGGAGAGAGATAAAAGCTTATTAAGTAACGACATGAACATGCTGCGTACGTAGCTGTTTATCAGTAAATATCTCCACTGAGATTAAGAAAAGCAGTAGCTTAATAAATTAAGTACTTCCTGGTATGGTTACTGTACTGGTAACTCCCCAAAAGAATCTGGATTGTGGTGAGGGAACAGAGAAAAAAGCTCATTTAGGACCTGCACTTACGAAGGGGGTAGGCAGCTGTATATCAGGGAGTTAAGCTTCTGAGAATAAAAAAAGCTGGAGCTTGTTAAGGTAATTACACAGGGGAAAGGATAATGTACTGGGAACTCCTCAGAAGAATCTGATTTGTGTTGAGGGGAGAGAGATAAAAGCTCATTTAGGAACTACATGTACATGCTGATTAGGTAGCTGTTTATCAGTAAATATCTCCACTGAGATTAAGAAAAGCAGTAGCTTAATAAATTAAGTACTTCCTGGTATGGTTACTGTACTGGTAACTCCCCAAAAGAATCTGGATTGTGGTGAGGGAACAGAGAAAAAAGCTCATTTAGGACCTGCACTTACGAAGGGGGTAGGCAGCTGTATATCAGGGAGTAAACCTTCTGAGAATAAAAACAGCTGGAGCTTGTTAAGGTAATTACACAGGGGAAAGGATAATGTACTGGGAACTCCTCAGAAGAATCTGATTTGTGGTGAGGGGAGAGAGATAAAAGCTCATTTAGGAACGACATGAACATGCTGCGTAGGTAGCTGTTTATCAGTAAATATCTCCACTGAGATTAAGAAAAGCAGTAGCTTAATAAATTAAGTACTTCCTGGTATGGTTACTGTACTGGTAACTTCCCAAAAGAATCTAAATTGTGGTGAGGGAACAGAGAAAAAAGCTCATTTAGGACCCGCACTTACGAAGGGGGTAGGCAGCTGTATATCAGGGAGTAAACCTTCTGAGAATAAAAACAGCTGGAGCTTGTTAAGGTAATTACACAGGGGAAAGGATAATGTACTGGGAACTCCTCAGAAGATTCTGATTTGTGGTGAGGGGAGAGAGATAAAAGCTCATTAAGGAACGACATGAACATGCTGCGTACGTAGCTGTTTATCAGTAAATATCTCCACTGAGATTAAGAAAAGCAGTAGCTTAATAAATTAAGTACTTCCTGGTATGGTTACTGTACTGGTAACTCCCCAAAAGAATCTGGATTGTGGTGAGGGAACAGAGAAAAAAGCTCATTTAGGACCTGCACTTACGAAGGGGGTAGGCAGCTGTATATCAGGGAGTAAAGCTTCTGAGAATAAAAAAAGCTGGAGCTTGTTAAGGTAATTACACAGGGGAAAGGATAATGTACTGGGAACTCCTCAGAAGAATCTGATTTGTGGTGAGAGGAGAGAGATAAAAGCTCATTTAGGAACTACATGTACATGCTGCTTAGGTAGCTGTTTATCAGTAAATATCTCCACTGAGATTATGAAAAGCAGTAGCTTAATAAATTAAGTACTTCCTGGTATGGTTACTGTACTGGTAACTCCACAAAAGAATCTGGATTGTGGTGAGGGAACAGAGAAAAAAGCTCATTTTTGACCTGCACTTACGAAGGGGGTAGGCAGCTGTATATCAGGGAGTAAACCTTCTGAGAATAAAAACAGCTGGAGCTTGTTAAGGTAATTACACAGGGGAAAGGATATTGTACTGGGAACTCCTCAGAAGAATCTGATTTGTGGTGAGGGGAGAGAGATAAAAGCTCATTTAGGAACGACATGAACATGCTGCGTAGGTAGCTGTTTATCAGTAAATATCTCCACTGAGATTAAGAAAAGCAGTAGCTTAATAAATTAAGTAATTCCTGGTATGGTTACTGTACTGGTAACTCCCCAAAAGAATCTGGATTGTGGTGAGGGAACAGAGAAAAAAGCTCATTTAGGACCTGCACTTACGAAGAGGGTAGGCAGCTGTATATCAGGGAGTAAACCTTCTGAGAATAAAAACAGCTGGAGCTTGTTAAGGTAATTACACAGGAGAAAGGATAAAGTACTGGGAACTCCTCAGAAGAATCTGATTTGTGGTGAGGGGAGAGAGATAAAAGGTCATTTAGGAACGACAAGAACATGCTGCGTAGGTAGCTGTTTATCAGTAAATATCTCCACTGAGCTTTAGAAAAGCAGTAGCTTAATAAATTAAGTACTTCCTGGTATGGTTACTGTACTGGTAACTCCCCAAAAGAATCTGGATTGTGGTGAGGGAACAGAGAAAAAAGCTCATTTAGGACCTGCACTTACGAAGGGGGTAGGCAGCTATATATCAGGGAGTAAACCTTCTGAGAATAAAAACAGCTGGAGCTTGTTAAGGTAATTACACAGGGGAAAGGATAATGTACTGGGAACTCCTCAGAAGAATCTGATTTGTGGTGAGGGGAGAGAGATAAAAGCTCATTTAAGAACTACATGTACATGCTACCTAGGTAGCTGTTTATCAGTAAATATCTCCACTGGGATTAAGAAAAGCAGTAGCTTAATAAATTAAGTACTTCCTGGTATGGTTACTGTACTGGTAACTCCCCAAAAGAATCTGGATTGTGGTGAGGGAACAGAGAAAAAAGCTCATTTAGGACCTGCACTTACGAAGGGGGTAGGCAGCTGTATATCAGGGAGTAAACCTTCTGAGAATAAAAACAGCTGGAGCTTGTTAAGGTAATTACACAGGGGAAAGGATAATGTACTGGGAACTCCTCAGAAGAATCTGATTTGTGGTGAGGGGAGAGAGATAAAAGCTCATTTAGGAACGACATGAACATGCTGCGTAGGTAGCTGTTTATCAGTAAATATCTCCACTGAGATTAAGAAAAGCAGTAGCTTAATAAATTAAGTACTTCCTGGTATGGTTACTGTACTGGTAACTCCCCAAAAGAATCTGGATTGTGGTGAGGGAAGAGAGAAAAAAGCTCATTTAGGACCTGCACTTACGAAGGGGGTAGGCAGCTGTATATCAGGGAGTAAACCTTCTGAGAATAAAAACAGCTGGAGCTTGTTAAGGTAATTACACAGGGGAAAGGATAATGTACTGGGAACTCCTCAGAAGAATCTGATTTGTGGTGAGGGGAGAGAGATAAAAGCTCATTTAAGAACTACATGTACATGCTACTTAGGTAGCTGTTTATCAGTAAATATCTCCACTGAGATTAAGAAAAGCAGTAGCTTAATAAATTAAGTACTTCCTGGTATGGTTACTGTACTGGTAACTCCCCAAAAGAATCTGGATTGTGGTGAGGGAACAGAGAAAAAAGCTCATTTAGGTCCTGCACTTACGAAGGGGTTAGGCAGCTGTATATCAGGGAGTAAACCTTCTGAGAATAAAAACAGCTGGAGCTTGATAAGGTAATTACACAGGGCAAAGGATAATTTACTGGGGACTCCTCAGAAGAATCTGATTTGTGGTGAGGGGAGAGAGATAAAAGCTCATTTAGGAACGACATGAACATGCTGCGTAGGTAGCTGTTTATCAGTAAATATCTCCACTGAGATTAAGAAAAGCAGTAGCTTAAAAAATTAAGTACTTCCTGGTATGGTTACTGTACTGGTAACTCCCCAAAAGAATCTGGATTGTGGTGAGGGAACGGAGAAAAAAGCTCATTTAGGACCTGCACTTACGAAGGGGGTAGGCAGCGGTATATCAGGGAGTAAAGCTTCTGAGAATAAAAACAGCTGGAGCTTGTTAAGGTAATTACACAGGGAAAAGGATAATGTACTGGGAACTACTCAGAAGAATCTGATTTGTGGTGAGGGAAGAGAGATAAAAGCTCATTTAGGAACGACATGAACATGCTGCGTAGGTAGCTGTTTATCAGTAAATATCTCCACTGAGCTTTAGAAAAGCAGTAGCTTAATAAATTAAGTACTTCCTGGTATGGTTACTGTACTGGTAACTCCCCAAAAGAATCTGGATTGTGGTGAGGGAACAGAGAAAAAACCTCATTTAGGACCTGCACTTACGAAGGGGGTAGGCAGCTGTATATCAGGGAGTAAACCTTCTGAGAATAAAAACAGCTGGAGCTTGTTAAGGTAATTACACAGGGGAAAGGATAATGTACTGGGAACTCCTCAGAAGAATCTGATTTGTGGTGAGGGGAGAGAGATAAAAGCTCATTAAGGAACGACATGAACATGCTGCATACGTAGCTGTTTATCAGTAAATATCTCCACTGAGATTAAGAAAAGCAGTAGCTTAATAAATTAAGTACTTCCTGGTATGGTTACTGTACTGGTAACTCCCCAAAAGAATCTGGATTGTGGTGAGGGAACAGAGAAAAAAGCTCATTTAGGACCTGCACTTACGAAGGGGGTAGGCAGCTGTATATCAGGGAGTAAACCTTCTGAGAATAAAAACAGCTGGAGCTTGTTAAGGTAATTACACAGGGGAAAGGATAATGTACTGGGAACTCCTCAGAAGAATCTGATTTGTGGTGAGGGGAGAGAGATAAAAGCTCATTTAGGAACGACATGAACATGCTGCGTAGGTAGCTGTTTATCCGTAAATATCTCCACTGAGATTAAGAAAAGCAGTAGCTTAATAAATTAAGTACTTCCTGGTATGGTTACTGTACTGGTAACTCCCCAAAAGAATCTGGATTGTGGTGAGGGAACAGAGAAAAAAGCTCATTTAGGACCTGCACTTACGAAGGGGGTAGGCAGCTGTATATCAGGGAGTAAACCTTCTGAGAAAAAAAAACAGCTGGAGCTTGTTAAGGTAATTACACAGGGGAAAGGATAATGTACTGGGAACTCCTCAGAAGAATCTGATTTGTGGTGAGGGGAGAGAGAAAAAAGCTCAATTAGGAAAGACATGAACATGCAGCGTAGGTAGCTGTTTATCAGTAAATATCTCCACTGAGATTAAGAAAAGCAGTAGCTTAATAAATTAAGTACTTCCTGGTATGGTTACTGTACTGGTAACTCCCCAAAAGAATCTGGATTGTGGTGAGGGAACAGAGAAAAAAGCTCATTTAGGACCTGCACTTACGAAGGGGGTAGGCAGCTGTATATCAGGGAGTAAAGCTTCTGAGAATAAAAACAGCTGGAGCTTGTTAAGGTAATTACACAGGGGAATGGATAATGTACTGGGAACTCCTCAGAAGAATCTGATTTGTGGTGAGGGGAGAGAGATAAAAGCTCATTTAGGAACGACATGAACATGCTGCGTAGGTAGCTGTTTATCAGTAAATATCTCCACTGAGATTAAGAAAAGCAGTAGCTTAATAAATTAAGTACTTCCTGGTATGGTTACTGTACTGGTAACTCCCCAAAAGAATCTGGATTGTGGTGAGGGAACAGAGAAAAAAGCTCATTTAGGAACTGCACTTACGAAGGGGGTAGGCAGCTGTATATCAGGGAGTAAACCTTCTGAGAATAAAAACAGCTGGAGCTTGTTAAGGTAATTACACAGGGGAAAGGATATTGTACTGGGAACTCCTCAGAAGAATCTGATTTGTGGTGAGGGAATAGAGATAAAAGCTCATTTAGGAACGACATGAACATGCTGCGTAGGTAGCTGTTTATCAGTAAATATCTCCACTGAGATTAAGAAAAGCAGTAGCTTTATAAATTAAGTACTTCCTGGTATGGTTACTGTACTGGTAACTCCCCAAAGAATCTGGATTGTGGTGAGGGAACAGAGAAAAAAGCTCATTTAGGACCTGCACTTACGAAGGGGGTAGGCAGCTGTATATCAGGGAGTAAAGCTTCTGAGAATAAAAACAGCTGGAGCTTGTTAAGGTAATTACGCAGGGGAAAGGATAATGTACGGGGAACTCCACAGAAGAATCTGATTTGTGGTGAGGGGAGAGAGATAAAAGCTCATTTAAGAACTACATGTACATGCTACTTAGGTAGCTGTTTATCAGTAAATATCTCCACTGAGATTAAGAAAAGCAGTAGGTTAATAAATTAAGTACTTCCTGGTATGGTTACTGTACTGGAAACTCCCCAAAAGAATCTGGATTGTGGTGAGGGAACAGAGAAAAAAGCTCATTTAGGACCTGCACTTACGAAGGGGGTAGGCAGCTGTATATCAGGGAGTAAACCTTCTGAGAATAAAAACAGCTGGAGCTTGTTAAGGTAATTACACAAGGGAAAGGATAATGTACTGGGAACTCCTCAGAAGAATCTGATTTGTGGTGAGGGGAGAGAGATAAAAGCTCATTTAGGAACGACATGAACATGCTGCGTAGGTAGCTGTTTATCAGTAAATATCTCCGCTGAGATTAAGAAAAGCAGTAGCTTAATAAATTAAGTACTTCCTGGTATGGTTACTGTACTGGTAACTTCCCAAAAGAATCTGGATTGTGGTGAGGGAACAGAGAAAAAAGCTCATTTAGGACCCTCACTTACGAAGGGGGTAGGCAGCTGTATATCAGGGAGTAAACCTTCTGAGAATAAAAACAGCTGGAGCTTGTTAAGGTAATTACACAGGGGAAAGGATAATGTACTGGGAACTCCTCAGAAGATTCTGATTTGTGGTGAGGGGAGAGAGATAAAAGCTCATTAAGGAACGACATGAACATGCTGCGTACGTAGCTGTTTATCAGTAAATATCTCCACTGAGATTAAGAAAAGCAGTAGCTTAATAAATTAAGTACTTCCTGGTATGGTTACTGTACTGGTAACTCCCCAAAAGAATCTGGATTGTGGTGAGGGAACAGAGAAAAAAGCTCATTTAGGACCTGCACTTACGAAGGGGGTAGGCAGCTGTATTTCAGGGAGTAAAGCTTCTGAGAATAAAAAAAGCTGGAGCTTGTTAAGGTAATTGCACAGGGGAAAGGATAATGTACTGGGAACTCCTCAGAAGATTCTGATTTGTGGTGAGGGGAGAGAGATAAAAGCTCATTTAGGAACGACATGAACATGCTGCGTAGGTAGCTGTTTATCAGTAAATATCTCCACTGAGATTAAGAAAAGCAGTAGCTTAATAAATTAAGTACTTCCTGGTATGGTTACTGTACTGGTAACTTCCCAAAAGAATCTGGATTGTGGTGAGGGAACAGAGAAAAAAGCTCATTTAGGACCCGCACTTACGAAGGGGGTAGGCAGCTGTATATAAGGGAGTAAACCTTCTGAGAATAAAAACAGCTGGAGCTTGTTAAGGTAATTACACAGGGGAAAGGATAATGTACTGGGAACTCCTCAGAAGATTCTGATTTGTGGTGAGGGGAGAGAGATAAAAGCTCATTAAGTAACGACATGAACATGCTGCGTACGTAGCTGTTTATCAGTAAATATCTCCACTGAGATTAAGAAAAGCAGTAGCTTAATAAATTAAGTACTTCCTGGTATGGTTACTGTACTGGTAACTCCCCAAAAGAATCTGGATTGTGGTGAGGGAACAGAGAAAAAAGCTCATTTAGGACCTGCACTTACGAAGGGGGTAGGCAGCTGTATATCAGGGAGTTAAGCTTCTGAGAATAAAAAAAGCTGGAGCTTGTTAAGGTAATTACACAGGGGAAAGGATAATGTACTGGGAACTCCTCAGAAGAATCTGATTTGTGTTGAGGGGAGAGAGATAAAAGCTCATTTAGGAACTACATGTACATGCTGATTAGGTAGCTGTTTATCAGTAAATATCTCCACTGAGATTAAGAAAAGCAGTAGCTTAATAAATTAAGTACTTCCTGGTATGGTTACTGTACTGGTAACTCCCCAAAAGAATCTGGATTGTGGTGAGGGAACAGAGAAAAAAGCTCATTTAGGACCTGCACTTACGAAGGGGGTAGGCAGCTGTATATCAGGGAGTAAACCTTCTGAGAATAAAAACAGCTGGAGCTTGTTAAGGTAATTACACAGGGGAAAGGGTAATGTACTGGGAACTCCTCAGAAGAATCTGATTTGTGGTGAGGGGAGAGAGATAAAAGCTCATTTAGGAACGACATGAACATGCTGCGTAGGTAGCTGTTTATCAGTAAATATCTCCACTGAGATTAAGAAAAGCAGTTGCTTAATAAATTAAGTACTTCCTGGTATGGTTACTGTACTGGTAACTCCCCAAAAGAATCTGGATTGTGGTGAGGGAAGAGAGAAAAAAGCTCATTTAGGACCTGCACTTACGAAGGGGGTTGGCAGCTGTATATCAGGGAGTAAACCTTCTGAGAATAAAAACAGCTGGAGCTTGTTAAGGTAATTACACAGGGGAAAGGATTATGTACTGGGAACTCCTCAGAAGAATCTGATTTGTGGTGAGGGGAGAGAGATAAAAGCTCATTTAAGAACTACATGTACATGCTACTTAGGTAGCTGTTTATCAGTAAATATCTCCACTGAGATTAAGAAAAGCAGTAGCTTAATAAATTAAGTACTTCCTGGTATGGTTACTGTACTGGTAACTCCCCAAAAGAATCTGGATTGTGGTGAGGGAACAGAGAAAAAAGCTCATTTAGGACCTGCACTTACGAAGGGGTTAGGCAGCTGTATATCAGGGAGTAAACCTTCTGAGAATAAAAACAGCTGGAGCTTGATAAGGTAATTACACAGGGGAAAGGATAATTTACTGGGGACTCCTGAGAAGAATCTGATTTGTGGTGAGTGGAGAGAGATAAAAGCTCATTTAGGAACGACATGAACATGCTGCGTAGGTAGCTGTTTATCAGTAAATATCTCCACTGAGATTAAGAAAAGCAGTAGCTTAAAAAATTAAGTACTTCCTGGTATGGTTACTGTACTGGTAACTCCCCAAAAGAATCTGGATTGTGGTGAGGGAACAGAGAAAAAAGCTCATTTAGGACCTGCACTTACGAAGGGGGTAGGCAGCGGTATATCAGGGAGTAAAGCTTCTGAGAATAAAAACAGCTGGAGCTTGTTAAGGTAATTACACAGGGAAAAGGATAATGTACTGGGAACTACTCAGAAGAATCTGATTTGTGGTGAGGGGAGAGAGATAAAAGCTCATTTAGGAACGACATGAACATGCTGCATAGGTAGCTGTTTATCAGTAAATATCTCCACTGAGATTAAGAAAAGCAGTAGCTTAATAAATTAAGTACTTCCTGGTATGGTTACTGTACTGGTAACTCCCCAAAAGAATCTGGATTGTGGTGAGGGAACGGAGAATAAAGCTCATTTAGGACCTGCACTTACGAAGGGAGTAGGCAGCTGTATATCATGGAGTAAACCTTCTGAGAATAAAAACAGCTGGAGCTTGTTAAGGTAATTACACAGGGGAAAGGATAAAGTACTGGGAACTCCTCAGAAGAATCTGATTTGTGGTGAGGGGAGAGAGATAAAAGCTCATTTAGGAACGACATGAACATGCTGCGTAGGTAGCTGTTTATCAGTAAATATCTCCACTGAGCTTTACAAAAGCAGTAGCTTAATAAATTAAGTACTTCCTGGTATGGTTACTGTACTGGTAACTCCCCAAAAGAATCTGGATTGTGGTGAGGGAACAGAGAAAAAACCTCATTTAGGACCTGCACTTACGAAGGGGGTAGGCAGCTGTATATCAGGGAGTAAACCTTCTGAGAATAAAAACAGCTGGAGCTTGTTAAGGTAATTACACAGGGGAAAGGATAATGTACTGGGAACTCCTCAGAAGAATCTGATTTGTGGTGAGGGGAGAGAGATAAAAGCTCATTAAGGAACGATATGAACATGCTGCGTACGTAGCTGTTTATCAGTAAATATCTCCACTGAGATTAAGAAAAGCAGTAGCTTAATAAATTAAGTACTTACTGGTATGGTTACTGTACTGGTAACTCCCCAAAAGAATCTGGATTGTGGTGAGGGAACAGAGAAAAAAGCTCATTTAGGACCTGCTCTTACGAAGGGGGTAGGCAGCTGTATATCAGGGAGTAAACCTTCTGAGAAAAAAAACAGCTGGAGCTTGTTAAGGTAATTACACAGGGGAAAGGATAATGTACTGGGAACTCCTCAGAAGAATCTGATTTGTGGTGAGGGGAGAGAGATAAAAGCTCATTTAGGAACGACATGAACATGCTGCGTAGGTAGCTGTTTATCCGTAAATATCTCCACTGAGATTAAGAAAAGCAGTAGCTTAATAAATTAAGTACTTCCTGGTATGGTTACTGTACTGGTAACTCCCCAAAAGAATCTGGATTGTGGTGAGGGAACAGAGAAAAAAGCTCATTTAGGACCTGCACTTACGAAGGGGGTAGGCAGCTGTATATCAGGGAGTAAACCTTCTGAGAAAAAAAACAGCTGGAGCTTGTTAAGGTAATTACACAGGGGAAAGGATAATGTACTGGGAACTCCTCAGAAGAATCTGATTTGTGGTGAGGGGAGAGAGATAAAAGCTCAATTAGGAAAGACATGAACATGCAGCGTAGGTAGCTGTTTATCAGTAAATATCTCCACTGAGATTAAGAAAAGCAGTAGCTTAATAAATTAAGTACTTCCTGGTATGGTTACTGTACTGGTAACTCCCCAAAAGAATCTGGATTGTGGTGAGGGAACAGAGAAAAAAGCTCATTTAGGACCTGCACTTACGAAGGGGGTAGGCAGCTGTATATCAGGGAGTAAAGCTTCTGAGAATAAAAACAGCTGGAGCTTGTTAAGGTAATTACACAGGGGAATGGATAATGTACTGGGAACTCCTCAGAAGAATCTGATTTGTGGTGAGGGGAGAGAGATAAAAGCTCATTTAGGAACGACATGAACATGCTGCGTAGGTAGCTGTTTATCAGTAAATATCTCCACTGAGATTAAGAAAAGCAATAGCTTAATAAATTAAGTACTTCCTGGTATGGTTACTGTACTGGTAACTCCCCAAAAGAATCTGGATTGTGGTGAGGGAACAGAGAAAAAAGCTCATTTAGGAACTGCACTTACGAAGGGGGTAGGCAGCTGTATATCAGGGAGTAAACCTTCTGAGAATAAAAACAGCTGGAGCTTGTTAAGGTAATTACACAGGGGGAAAGGATATTGTACTGGGAACTCCTCAGAAGAATCTGATTTGTGGTGAGGGAATAGAGATAAAAGCTCATTTAGGAACGACATGAACATGCTGCGTAGGTAGCTGTTTATCAGTAAATATCTCCACTGAGATTAAGAAAAGCAGTAGCTTTATAAATTAAGTACTTCCTGGTATGGTTACTGTACTGGTAACTCCCCAAAGAATCTGCATTGTGGTGAGGGAACAGAGAAAAAAGCTCATTTAGGACCTGCACTTACGAAGGGGGTAGGCAGCTGTATATCAGGGAGTAAAGCTTCTGAGAATAAAAACAGCTGGAGCTTGTTAAGGTAATTACACAGGGGAAAGGATAATGTACGGGGAACTCCACAGAAGAATCTGATTTGTGGTGAGGGGAGAGAGATAAAAGCTCATTTAAGAACTACATGTACATGCTACTTAGGTAGCTGTTTATCAGTAAATATCTCCACTGAGATTAAGAAAAGCAGTAGGTTAATAAATTAAGTACTTCCTGGTATGGTTACTGTACTGGAAACTCCCCAAAAGAATCTGGATTGTGGTGAGGGAACAGAGAAAAAAGGAAAAAAAAAAAAAAAAAAAGAGGAAAAGGAAAAAAAAAAGGAAAAAAAAAAAGAAAAAAGAAAAAAGGAAAAAAAAAAGAAAGGAAAAAAAAAAAAGAAAAAAAAAGGAAAAAAAAGCT
>NW_025958590.1:0-33057 GCF_023159225.1 Perognathus longimembris pacificus | reverse complement strand
GTGTTTGCTTGAGTGCATTCTCGCGCTCTCGCTTTCTCCACTTTACAATTTTTTTGTTATTATTTATCTATTCCTGAGAGTTTATCTTATTTTTTATTTGTTTATTTAAATGAAGTCGACCAGTTGCCTGCCCTTCCTTCCATTATCCGTCACCGAGACAAACTGAACAAAGTTCTGAGGTCGACCTTGTAAAGATAAGGATTCAGGTCTGTCGGCTGTTTACCTTTGCTCCTGCGCGCACTGCCCTTCTCTCCACATTTATGTGTTTGTTTGTTTGTCTATGTAATCTTTTGCGTTTTTATTTCTAATGAGGTCGACCAGTTGTCTATTTATTATTTTTTTTACTACGCATCAAGCTGCGGTGCTTGTCTTTGCTCCTTTGTGGTCGCGCACTCTCGCCTTTTCCACTTATTTTTATTTTTGATTTATTTTTGATTTATTTTGTCAATTTAAAAAAAAATACGCATCGTGCTGTGCTGTTTGTGTTTGCTTGAGTGCATTCGCGCGCTCTCGCTTTCTCCACTTTACAATTTTTTTTGTTATTATTTATCTATTCCTGAGAGTTTATCTTATTTTTTATTTGTTTATTTAAATGAAGTCGACCAGTTGCCTGCCCTTCCTTCCATTATCCGTCACAGAGACAAACTGAACAAAGTTCTGAGGTCGACCTTATAAAGATAAGGATTCAGGTCTGTCTGCTGTTTACCTTTGCTCCTGCGCGTACTGCCCTTCTCTCCTCATTTATGTGTTTGTTTGTTTGTCTATCTAATCTTTTGGGTTTTTTTTTCTAATGAGGTCGACCAGTTGTCTATTTATTATTTTTTTTACTACGCATCAAGCTGCGCTGCTTGTCTTTGCTCCTGTGTGCTCGCGCACTCTCGCCTTTTCCACTTATTTTTATTTTTTATTTATTTTTGATTCATTTTGTCAATTTTAAAAAAAAATACGCATCGTGCTGTGCTGTTTGTGGTTGCTTGAGTGCATTCTCGCGCTCTCGCTTTCTCCACTTTACAATTTTTTTGTTATTATTTATCTATTCCTGAGAGTTTATCTTATTTTTTATTTGTTTATTTAAATGAAGTCGACCAGTTGCCTGCCCTTCCTTCCATTATCCGTCACCGAGACCAACTGAACAAAGTTCTGAGGTCGACCTTGTAAAGATAAGGATTCAGGTCTGTCTGCTGTTTACCTTTGCTCCTGCGCGCACTGCCCTTCTCTCCACATTTATGTGTTTGTTTGTTTGTCTATCTAATCTTTTGGGTTTTTTTTTCTAATGAGGTCGACCAGTTGTCTATTTATTATTTTTTTTACTACGAATCAAGCTGCGCTGCTTGTCTTTGCTCCTTTGTGCTCGCGCACTCTCGCCTTTTCCACTTATTTTTATTTTTGATTTATTTTTGATTTATTTTGTCAATTTAAAAAAAAATACGCATCGTGCTGTGCTGTTTGTGTTTGCTTGAGTGCATTCGCGCGCTCTCGCTTTCTCCACTTTACAATTTTTTTGTTATTATTTATCTATTCCTGAGAGTTTATCTTATTTTTTATTTGTTTATTTAAATGAAGTCGACCAGTTGCCTGCCCTTCCTTCCATTATCCGTCACCGAGACAAACTGAACAAAGTTCTGAGGTCGACCTTGTAAAGATAAGGATTCAGGTCTGTCTGCTGTTTACCTTTGCTCCTGTGCGCACTGCCCTTCTCTCCTCATTTATGTGTTTGGTTGTTTGTCTATCTAATCTTTTGGGTTTTTTATTTCTAATGAGGTCGACCAGTTGTCTATTTATTATTTTTTTTACTACACATCAAGCTGTGCTGCTTGTCTTTGCTCCTGTGTGCTCGCGCACTCTCGCCTTTTCCACTTATTTTTATTTTTGATTTATTTTTGATTCATTTTGTCAATTTTAAAAAAAATACGCATCGTGCTGTGCTGTTTGTGTTTGCTTGAGTGCATTCTCGCGCTCTCGCTTTCTCCACTATACAATTTTTTTGTTATTATTTATCTATTCCTGAGAGTTTATCTTATTTTTTATTTGTTTATTTAAATGAAGTCGACCAGTTGCCTGCCCTTCCTTCCATTATCCGTCACCGAGACAAACTGAACAAAGTTCTGAGGTCGACCTTGTAAAGATAAGGATTAAGGTCTGTCTGCTGTTTACCTTTGCTCCTGCGCGCACTGCCCTTCTCTCCACATTTATGTGTTTGTTTGTTTGTCTATCTAATCTTTTGGGTTTTTATTTCTAATGAGGTCGACCAGTTGCTATTTATTATTTTTTTTACTACGCATCAAGCTGCGCTGCTTGTCTTTGCTCCTGTGTGCTCGCGCACTCTCGCCTTTTCCACTTATTTTTATTTTTGATTTATTTTTGATTTATTTTGTCAATTTAAAAAAAATACGCATCGTGCTGTGCTGTTTGTGTTTGCTTGAGTGCATTCGCGCGCTCTCGCTTTCTCCACTTTACAATTTTTTTTGTTATTATTTATCTATTCCTGAGAGTTTATCTTATTTTTTATTTGTTTATTTAAATGAAGTCGACCAGTTGCCTGCCCTTCCTTCCATTATCCGTCACCGAGGCAAAACTGAACAAAGTTCTGAGGTCGACCTTGTAAAGAAAAGGATTCAGGTCTGTCTGCTGTTTACCTTTGCTCCTGCGCGCACTGCCCTTCTCTACTCATTTATGTGTTTGTTTGTTTGTCTATCTAATCTTTTGGGTTTTTATTTCTAATGAGGTCGACCAGTTGTCTATTTATTATTTTTTTTACTACGCATCAAGCTGCGCTGCTTGTCTTTGCTCCTGTGTGCTCGCGCACTCTCGCCTTTTCCACTTATTTTTATATTTGATTTATTTTGTCAATTTAAAAAAAATACGCATCGTGCTGTGCTGTTTGTGTTTGCTTGAGTGCATTTCGCGCGTTCTCGCTTTCTCCACTTTACAATTTTTTTGTTATTATTTATCTTTTCCTGAGAGTTTATCTTATTTTTATTTGTTTATTTAAATGAACTCGACCAGTTGCCTGCCCTTCCTTCCATTATCCGTCACCGAGACAAACTGAACAAAGTTCTGAGGTCGACCTTGTAAAGATAAGGATTCAGGTCTGTCTGCTGTTCACCTTTGCTCCTGCGCGCACTGCCCTTCTCTCCACATTTATGTGTTTGTTTGTTTGTCTATCTAATCTTTTGGGTTTTTATTTCTAATGAGGTCGACCAGTTGTCTATTTATTATTTTTTTTACTACGCATCAAGCTGCGCTGCTTGTCTTTGCTCCTGTGTGCTCGCGCACTCTCGCCTTTTCCACTTATTTTTATTTTTGATTCATTTTTGATTTATTTTGTCAATTTAAAAAAAATACGCATCGTGCTGTGCTGTTTGTGTTTGCTTGAGTGCAATCGCGCGCTCTCGCTTTCTCCACTTTTCAATTTTTTTGTTTTTATTTATCTATTCCTGAGAGTTTATCTTAATTTTATTTGTTTATTTAAATGAAGTCGACCAGTTGCCTGTCCTTCCTTCCATTATCCGTCACCGAGACAACTGAACAAAGTTCTGAGGTCGACCTTGTAAAGATAAGGATTCAGGTCTGTCTGCTGTTTACCTTTGCTCCTGCGCGCACTGCCCTTCTCTCCACATTTATGTGTTTGTTTGTTTGTCTATGTAATCTTTTGCGTTTTTATTTGTAATGAGGTCGACCAGTTGTCTATTTATTATTTTTTTACTACGCATCAAGCTGCGCTGCTTGTCTTTGCTCCTTTGTGGTCGCGCACTCTCGCCTTTTCCACTTATTTTTATTTTTGATTTATTTTGATTTATTTTGTCAATTTAAAAAAAAATACGCATCGTGCTGTGCTGTTTGTGTTTGCTTGAGTACATTCGCGCGCTCTCGCTTTCTCCACTTTACAATTTTTTTGTTATTATTTATCTATTCCTGAGAGTTTATCTTATTTTTTATTTGTTTATTTAAATGAAGTCGACCAGTTGCCTGCCCTTCCTTCCATTATCCGTCACAGAGACAAACTGAACAAAGTTCTGAGGTCGACCTTATAAAGATAAGGATTCAGGTCTGTCTGCTGTTTACCTTTGCTCCTGCGCGCACTGCCCTTCTCTCCTCATTTATGTGTTTGGTTGTTTGTCTATCTAAACTTTTGGGTTTTTATTTCTAATGAGGTCGACCTGTTGTCTATTTATTATTTTTTTTACTACGCATCAAGCTGCGCTGCTTATCTTTGCTCCTGTGTGCTCGCGCACTCTCGCCTTTTCCACTTATTTTTATTTTTGATTTATTTTTGATTCATTTTGTCAATTTTAAAAAAATACGCATCGTGCTGTGCTGTTTGTGTTTGCTTGAGTGCATTCGCGCGCTCTCGCTTTCTCCACTTTACAATTTTTTTGTTATTATTTATCTATTCCTGAGAGTTTATCTTATTTTTTATTTGTTTATTTAAATGAAGTCGACCAGTTGCCTGCCCTTCCTTCCATTATCCGTCACCGAGACAAACTGAACAAAGTTCTGAGGTCGACCTTGTAAAGATAAGGATTCAGGTCTGTCTGCTGTTTACCTTTGCTCCTGCGCGCACTGCCCTTCTCTCCACATTTATGTGTTTTTTTTTTTTGTCTATCTAATCTTTTGGGTTTTTATTTCTAATGAGGTCGACCAGTTGTCTATTTATTATTTTTTTTACTACGCATCAAGCTGCGCTGCTTGTCTTTGCTCCTGTGTGCTCGCGCACTCTCGCCTTTTCCACTTATTTTTATTTTTGATTTATTTTTGATTTATTTTGTCAATTTAAAAAAAATACGCATCGTGCTGTGCTGTTTGTGTTTGATTGAGTGCATTCCCGCGCTCTCGCTTTCTCCACTTTACAATTTTTTTGTTATTATTTATCTATTCCTGAGAGTTTATCTTATTTTTTATTTGTTTATTTAAATGAAGTCGACCAGTTGCCTGCCCTTCCTTCCATTATCCGTCACCGAGACAAACTGAACAAAGTTCTGAGGTCGACCTTGGAAAGAGAAGGATTCAGGTCTGTCTGCTGTTTACCTTTGCTCCTGCGCGCACTGCCCTTCTCTCCACATTTATGTGTTTGTTTGTTTGTCTATCTAATCTTTTGGGTTTTTATTTCTAATGAGGTCGACCAGTTGTCTATTTATTATTTTCTTTACTACGCATCAAGCAGCGCTGCTTGTCTTTGCTCCTGTGTGCTCGTGCACGCTCGCCTTTTCCACTTATTTTTATTTTTGATTTATTTTTGATTTATTTTGTCAATTTAAAAAAAAAATACGCATCGTGCTGTGCTGTTTGTGTTTGCTTGAGTGCATTCGCGCGCTCTCGCTTTCTCCACTTTACAATTTTTTTGTTATTATTTATCTATTCCTGAGAGTTTATCTTATTTTTTATTTGTTTATTAAATGAAGTCGACCAGTTGCCTGCCCTTCCTTCCATTATCCGTCACCGAGACAAACTGAACAAAGTTCTGAGGTCGACCTTGTAAAGATAAGGATTCAGGTCTGTCTGTTGTTTACCTTTGCTCCTGCGCGCACTGCCCTTCTCTCCTCATTATGTGTTTGGTTGTTTGTCTATCTAATCTTTTGGGTTTTTATTTCTAATGAGGTCGACCAGTTGTCTATTTATTATTTTTTTTACTACGCATCAAGCTGCGCTGCTTGTCTTTGCTCCTGTGTGCTCGCGCACTCTCGCCTTTTCCACTTATTTTATTTTTGATTTATTTTTGATTCATTTTGTCAATTTAAAAAAAATACGCATCGTGCTGTGCTGTTTGTGATTGCTTGAGTGCATTCTCGCGCTCTCGCTTTCTCCACTTTACAATTTTTTTGTTATTATTTATCTATTCCTGAGAGTTTATCTTATTTTTTATTTGTTTATTTAAATGAAGTCGACCAGTTGCCTGCCCTTCCTTCCATTATCCGTCACCGAGACAAACTGAACAAAGTTCTGAGGTCGACCTTGTAAAGATAAGGATTCAGGTCTGTCGGCTGTTTACCTTTGCTCCTGCGCGCACTGCCCTTCTCTCCACATTTATGTGTTTGTTTGTTTGTCTATGTAATCTTTTGCGTTTTTATTTCTAATGAGGTCGACCAGTTGTCTATTTATTATTTTTTTACTACGCATCAAGCTGCGGTGCTTGTCTTTGCTCCTTTGTGGTCGCGCACTCTCGCCTTTTCCACTTATTTTTATTTTTGATTTATTTTTGATTTATTTTGTCAATTTAAAAAAAAAATACGCATCGTGCTGTGCTGTTTGTGTTTGCTTGAGTGCATTCGCGCGCTCTCGCTTTCTCCACTTTACAATTTTTTTGTTATTATTTATCTATTCCTGAGAGTTTATCTTATTTTTTATTTGTTTATTTAAATGAAGTCGACCAGTTGCCTGCCCTTCCTTCCATTATCCGTCACAGAGACAAACTGAACAAAGTTCTGAGGTCGACCTTATAAAGATAAGTATTCAGGTCTGTCTGCTGTTTACCTTTGCTCCTGCGCGTACTGCCCTTCTCTCCTCATTTATGTGTTTGTTTGTTTGTCTATCTAATCTTTTGGGTTTTTTTTTCTAATGAGGTCGACCAGTTGTCTATTTATTATTTTTTTACTACGCATCAAGCTGCGCTGCTTGTCTTTGCTCCTGTGTGCTCGCGCACTCTCGCCTTTTCCACTTATTTTTATTTTTTATTTATTTTTGATTCATTTTGTCAATTTTAAAAAAAAATACGCATCGTGCTGTGCTGTTTGTGGTTGCTTGAGTGCATTCTCGCGCTCTCGCTTTCTCCACTTTACAATTTTTTTGTTATTATTTATCTATTCCTGAGAGTTTATCTTATTTTTTATTTGTTTATTTAAATGAAGTCGACCAGTTGCCTGCCCTTCCTTCCATTATCCGTCACCGAGACCAACTGAACAAAGTTCTGAGGTCGACCTTGTAAAGATAAGGATTCAGGTCTGTCTGCTGTTTACCTTTGCTCCTGCGCGCACTGCCCTTCTCTCCACATTATGTGTTTGTTTGTTTGTCTATCTAATCTTTTGGGTTTTTTTTTTCTAATGAGGTCGACCAGTTGTCTATTTATTATTTTTTTTACTACGAATCAAGCTGCGCTGCTTGTCTTTGCTCCTTTGTGCTCGCGCACTCTCGCCTTTTCCACTTATTTTTATTTTTGATTTATTTTTGATTTATTTTGTCAATTTAAAAAAAAATACGCATCGTGCTGTGCTGTTTGTGTTTGCTTGAGTGCATTCGCGCGCTCTCGCTTTCTCCACTTTACAATTTTTTTGTTATTATTTATCTATTCCTGAGAGTTTATCTTATTTTTTATTTGTTTATTTAAATGAAGTCGACCAGTTGCCTGCCCTTCCTTCCATTATCCGTCACCGAGACAAACTGAACAAGTTCTGAGGTCGACCTTGTAAAGATAAGGATTCAGGTCTGTCTGCTGTTTACCTTTGCTCCTGTGCGCACTGCCCTTCTCTCCTCATTTATGTGTTTGGTTGTTTGTCTATCTAATCTTTTGGGTTTTTATTTCTAATGAGGTCGACCAGTTGTCTATTTATTATTTTTTTTACTACACATCAAGCTGTGCTGCTTGTCTTTGCTCCTGTGTGCTCGCGCACTCTCGCCTTTTCCACTTATTTTTATTTTTGATTTATTTTTGATTCATTTTGTCAATTTTAAAAAAAATACGCATCGTGCTGTGCTGTTTGTGTTTGCTTGAGTGCATTCTCGTGCTCTCGCTTTCTCCACTTTACAATTTTTTTGTTATTATTTATCTATTCCTGAGAGTTTATCTTATTTTTTATTTGTTTATTTAAATGAAGTCGACCAGTTGCCTGCCTTCCTTCCATTATCCGTCACCGAGACAAACTGAACAAAGTTCTGAGGTCGACCTTGTAAAGATAAGGATTAAGGTCTGTCTGCTGTTTACCTTTGCTCCTGCGCGCACTGCCCTTCTCTCCACATTTATGTGTTTGTTTGTTTGTCTATCTAATCTTTTGTGTTTTTATTTCTAATGAGGTCGACCAGTTGCTATTTATTATTTTTTTTACTACGCATCAAGCTGCGCTGCTTGTCTTTGCTCCTGTGTGCTCGCGCACTCTCGTCTTTTCCACTTATTTTATTTTTGATTTATTTTTGATTTATTTTGTCAATTTAAAAAAAAATACGCATCGTGCTGTGCTGTTTGTGTTTGCTTGAGTGCATTCGCGCGCTCTCGCTTTCTCCACTTTACAATTTTTTTGTTATTATTTATCTATTCCTGAGAGTTTATCTTATTTTTTATTTGTTTATTTAAATGAAGTCGACCAGTTGCCTGCCCTTCCTTCCATTATCCGTCACCGAGGCAAACTGAACAAAGTTCTGAGGTCGACCTCGTAAAGAAAAGGATTCAGGTCTGTCTGCTGTTTACCTTTGCTCCTGCGCGCACTGCCCTTCTCTACTCATTTATGTGTTTGTTTGTTTGTCTATCTAATCTTTTGGGTTTTTATTTCTAATGAGGTCGACCAGTTGTCTATTTATTATTTTTTTTACTACGCATCAAGCTGCGCTGCTTGTCTTTGCTCCTGTGTGCTCGCGCACTCTCGCCTTTTCCACTTATTTTTATATTTGATTTATTTTGTCAATTTAAAAAAAATACGCATCGTGCTGTGCTGTTTGTGTTTGCTTGAGTGCATTCGCGCGTTCTCGCTTTCTCCACTTTACAATTTTTTTGTTATTATTTATCTTTTCCTGAGAGTTTATCTTATTTTTATTTGTTTATTTAAATGAACTCGACCAGTTGCCTGCCCTTCCTTCCATTATCCGTCACCGAGACAAACTGAACAAAGTTCTGAGGTCGACCTTGTAAAGATAAGGATTCAGGTCTGTCTGCTGTTCACCTTTGCTCCTGCGCGCACTGCCTTCTCTCCACATTTATGTGTTTGTTTGTTTGTCTATCTAATCTTTTGGGTTTTTATTTCTAATGAGGTCGACCAGTAGTTGGTCTATTTATTATTTTTTTTACTACGCATCAAGCTGCGCTGCTTGTCTTTGCTCCTGTGTGCTCGCGCACTCTCGCCTTTTCCACTTATTTTTATTTTTGATTCATTTTTGATTTATTTTGTCAATTTAAAAAAAATACGCATCGTGCTGTGCTGTTTGTGTTTGCTTGAGTGCAATCGCGCGCTCTCGCTTTCTCCACTTTTCAATTTTTTTGTTTTTATTTATCTATTCCTGAGAGTTTATCTTAATTTTATTTGTTTATTTAAATGAAGTCGACCAGTTGCCTGTCCTTCCTTCCATTATCCGTCACCGAGACAAACTGAACAAAGTTCTTGAGGTCGACCTTGTAAAGATAAGGATTCAGGTCTGTCTGCTGTTTACCTTTGCTCCTGCGCGCACTGCCCTTCTCTCCACATTTATGTGTTTGTTTGTTTGTCTATGTAATCTTTTGCGTTTTTATTTGTAATGAGGTCGACCAGTTGTCTATTTATTATTTTTTTTACTACGCATCAAGCTGCGCTGCTTGTCTTTGCTCCTTTGTGGTCGCGCACTCTCGCCTTTTCCACTTATTTTTATTTTTGATTTATTTTTGATTTATTTTGTCAATTTAAAAAAAAATACGCATCGTGCTGTGCTGTTTGTGTTTGCTTGAGTACATTCGCGCGCTCTCGCTTTCTCCACTTTACAATTTTTTTGTTATTATTTATCTATTCCTGAGAGTTTATCTTATTTTTTATTTGTTTATTTAAATGAAGTCGACCAGTTGCCTGCCCTTCCTTCCATTATCCGTCACAGAGACAAACTGAACAAAGTTCTGAGGTCGACCTTATAAAGATAAGGATTCAGGTCTGTCTGCTGTTTACCTTTGCTCCTGCGCGCACTGCCCTTCTCTCCTCATTTATGTGTTGGTTGTTTGTCTATCTAAACTTTTGGGTTTTTATTTCTAATGAGGTCGACCTGTTGTCTATTTATTATTTTTTTTACTACGCATCAAGCTGCGCTGCTTATCTTTGCTCCTGTGTGCTCGCGCACTCTCGCCTTTTCCACTTATTTTTATTTTTGATTTATTTTTGATTCATTTTGTCAATTTTTAAAAAAATACGCATCGTGCTGTGCTGTTTGTGTTTGCTTGAGTGCATTCGCGCGCTCTCGCTTTCTCCACTTTACAATTTTTTTGTTATTATTTATCTATTCCTGAGAGTTTATCTTATTTTTTATTTGTTTATTTAAATGAAGTCGACCAGTTGCCTGCCCTTCCTTCCATTATCCGTCACCGAGACAAACTGAACAAAGTTCTGAGGTCGACCTTGTAAAGATAAGGATTCAGGTCTGTCTGCTGTTTACCTTTGCTCCTGCGCGCACTGCCCTTCTCTCCACATTTATGTGTTTTTTTTTTTTGTCTATCAAATCTTTTGGGTTTTTATTTCTAATGAGGTCGACCAGTTGTCTATTTATTATTTTTTTTACTACGCATCAAGCTGCGCTGCTTGTCTTTGCTCCTGTGTGCTCGCGCACTCTCGCCTTTTCCACTTATTTTTATTTTTGATTTATTTTTGATTTATTTTGTCAATTTAAAAAAAAATACGCATCGTGCTGTGCTGTTTGTGTTTGATTGAGTGCATTCCCGCGCTCTCGCTTTCTCCACTTTACAATTTTTTTGTTATTATTTATCTATTCCTGAGAGTTTATCTTATTTTTTATTTGTTTATTTAAATGAAGTCGACCAGTTGCCTGCCCTTCCTTCCATTATCCGTCACCGAGACAAACTGAACAAAGTTCTGAGGTCGACCTTGTAAAGAGAAGGATTCAGGTCTGTCTGCTGTTTACCTTTGCTCCTGCGCGCACTGCCCTTCTCTCCACATTTATGTGTTTGTTTGTTTGTCTATCTAATCTTTTTGGGTTTTTATTTCTAATGAGGTCGACCAGTTGTCTATTTATTATTTTCTTTACTACGCATCAAGCTGCGCTGCTTGTCTTTGCTCCTGTGTGCTCGTGCACGCTCGCCTTTTCCACTTATTTTTATTTTTGATTTATTTTTGATTTATTTTGTCAATTTAAAAAAAAATACGCATCGTGCTGTGCTGTTTGTGTTTGCTTGAGTGCATTCGCGCGCTCTCGCTTTCTCCACTTTACAATTTTTTTGTTATTATTTATCTATTCCTGAGAGTTTATCTTATTTTTTATTTGTTTATTTAAATGAAGTCGACCAGTTGCCTGCCCTTCCTTCCATTATCCGTCACAGAGACAAACTGAACAAAGTTCTGAGGTCGACATTATAAAGATAAGGATTCAGGTCTGTCTGCTGTTTACCTTTGCTACTGCGCGCACTGCCCTTCTCTCCTCATTTATGTGTTTGTTTGTTTGTCTATCTAATCTTTTGGGTTTTTTTTTCTAATGAGGTCGACCAGTTGTCTATTTATTATTTTTTTTTACTACGCATCAAGCTGCGCTGCTTGTCTTTGCTCCTGTGTGCTCGCGCACTCTCGCCTTTTCCACTTATTTTTATTTTGATTTATTTTTGATTCATTTTGTCAATTTTAAAAAAAATACGCATCGTTCTGTGCTGTTTGTGTTTGCTTGAGTGCATTCGCGCGCTCTCGCTTTCTCCACTTTACAATTTTTTTGTTATTATTCATCTATTCCTGAGAGTTTATCTTATTTTTTATTTGGTTTATTTAAATGAAGTGGACCAGTTGCCTGCCCTTCCTTCCATTATCCGTCACCGAGACAACCTGAACAAAGTTCTGAGGTCGACCTTGTAAAGATAAGGATTCAGGTCTGTCTGCTGTTTACCTTTGCTCCTGCGCGCACTGCCCTTCTCTCCACATTTATGTGTTTGTTTGTTTGTCTATCTAATCTTTTGGGTTTTTATTTCTAATGAGGTCGACCAGTTGTCTATTTATTATTTTTTTAGTACGCATCAAGCTGCGCTGCTTGTCTTTGCTCCTGTGTGCTCGCGCACTCTTGCCTTTTCCACTTATTTTTATTTTTGATTTATTTTTGATTTATTTTGTCAATTTAAAAAAAATACGCATCGTGCTGTGCTGTTTGTGTTTGCTTGAGTGCATTCGCGCGCTCTCGCTTTCTCCACTTTACAATTTTTTTGTTATTATTTATCTATTCCTGAGAGTTTATCTTATTTTTTATTTGTTTATTTAAATGAAGTCGACCAGTTGCCTGCCCTTCCTTCCATTATCCGTCACCGAGACAAACTGAACAAAGTTCTGAGGTCGACCTTGTAAAGATAAGGATTCAGGTCTGTCTGTTGTTTACCTTTGCTCCTGCGCGCACTGCCCTTCTCTCCTCATTTATGTGTTTGGTTGTTTGTCTATCTAATCTTTTGGGTTTTTATTTCTAATGAGGTCGACCAGTTGTCTATTTATTATTTTTTTTACTACGCATCAAGCTGCGCTGCTTGTCTTTGCTCCTGTGTGCTCGCGCACTCTCGCCTTTTCCACTTATTTTTATTTTTGATTTATTTTTGATTCATTTTGTCAATTTAAAAAAAATACGCATCGTGCTGTGCTGTTTGTGTTTGCTTGAGTGCATTCTCGCGCTCTCGCTTTCTCCACTTTACAATTTTTTTGTTATTATTTATCTATTCCTGAGAGTTTATCTTATTTTTTATTTGTTTATTTAAATGAAGTCGACCAGTTGCCTGCCCTTCCTTCCATTATCCGTCACCGAGACAAACTGAACAAAGTTCTGAGGTCGACCTTGTAAAGATAAGGATTCAGGTCTGTCGGCTGTTTACCTTTGCTCCTGCGCGCACTGCCCTTCTCTCCACATTTATGTGTTTGTTTGTTTGTCTATGTAATCTTTTGCGTTTTTATTTCTAATGAGGTCGACCAGTTGTCTATTTATTATTTTTTTTACTACGCATCAAGCTGCGGTGCTTGTCTTTGCTCCTTTGTGGTCGCGCACTCTCGCCTTTTCCACTTATTTTTATTTTTGATTTATTTTTGATTTATTTTGTCAATTTAAAAAAAAATACGCATCGTGCTGTGCTGTTTGTGTTTGCTTGAGTGCATTCGCGCGCTCTCGCTTTCTCCACTTTACAATTTTTTTGTTATTATTTATCTATTCCTGAGAGTTTATCTTATTTTTTATTTGTTTATTTAAATGAAGTCGACCAGTTGCCTGCCCTTCCTTCCATTATCCGTCACAGAGACAAACTGAACAAAGTTCTGAGGTCGACCTTATAAAGATAAGGATTCAGGTCTGTCTGCTGTTTACCTTTGCTCCTGCGCGTACTGCCCTTCTCTCCTCATTTATGTGTTTGTTTGTTTGTCTATCTAATCTTTTGGGTTTTTTTTTTCTAATGAGGTCGACCAGTTGTCTATTTATTATTTTTTTTACTACGCATCAAGCTGCGCTGCTTGTCTTTGCTCCTGTGTGCTCGCGCACTCTCGCCTTTTCCACTTATTTTTATTTTTTATTTATTTTTGATTCATTTTGTCAATTTTAAAAAAAAAATACGCATCGTGCTGTGCTGTTTGTGGTTGCTTGAGTGCATTCTCGCGCTCTCGCTTTCTCACTTTACAATTTTTTTGTTATTATTTATCTATTCCTGAGAGTTTATCTTATTTTTTATTTGTTTATTTAAATGAAGTCGACCAGTTGCCTGCCCTTCCTTCCATTATCCGTCACCGAGACCAACTGAACAAAGTTCTGAGGTCGACCTTGTAAAGATAAGGATTCAGGTCTGTCTGCTGTTTACCTTTGCTCCTGCGCGCACTGCCCTTCTCTCCACATTTATGTGTTTGTTTGTTTGTCTATCTAATCTTTTGGGTTTTTTTTTTCTAATGAGGTCGACCAGTTGTCTATTTATTATTTTTTTTACTACGAATCAAGCTGCGCTGCTTGTCTTTGCTCCTTTGTGCTCGCGCACTCTCGCCTTTTCCACTTATTTTTATTTTTGATTTATTTTTGATTTATTTTGTCAATTTAAAAAAAATACGCATCGTGCTGTGCTGTTTGTGTTTGCTTGAGTGCATTCGCGCGCTCTCGCTTTCTCCACTTTACAATTTTTTTGTTATTATTTATCTATTCCTGAGAGTTTATCTTATTTTTTATTTGTTTATTTAAATGAAGTCGACCAGTTGCCTGCCCTTCCTTCCATTATCCGTCACCGAGACAAACTGAACAAAGTTCTGAGGTCGACCTTGTAAAGATAAGGATTCAGGTCTGTCTGCTGTTTACCTTTGCTCCTGTGCGCACTGCCCTTCTCTCCTCATTTATGTGTTTGGTTGTTTGTCTATCTAATCTTTTGGGTTTTTATTTCTAATGAGGTCGACCAGTTGTCTATTTATTATTTTTTTTACTACACATCAAGCTGTGCTGCTTGTCTTTGCTCCTGTGTGCTCGCGCACTCTCGCCTTTTCCACTTATTTTTATTTTTGATTTATTTTTGATTCATTTTGTCAATTTTAAAAAAAATACGCATCGTGCTGTGCTGTTTGTGTTTGCTTGAGTGCATTCTCGCGCTCTCGCTTTCTCCACTTTACAATTTTTTTGTTATTATTTATCTATTCCTGAGAGTTTATCTTATTTTTTATTTGTTTATTTAAATGAAGTCGACCAGTTGCCTGCCCTTCCTTCCATTATCCGTCACCGAGACAAACTGAACAAAGTTCTGAGGTCGACCTTGTAAAGATAAGGATTAAGGTCTGTCTGCTGTTTACCTTTGCTCCTGCGCGCACTGCCCTTCTCTCCACATTTATGTGTTTGTTTGTTTGTCTATCTAATCTTTTGGGTTTTTATTTCTAATGAGGTCGACCAGTTGCTATTTATTATTTTTTTTACTACGCATCAAGCTGCGCTGCTTGTCTTTGCTCCTGTGTGCTCGCGCACTCTCGCCTTTTCCACTTATTTTTATTTTTGATTTATTTTTGATTTATTTTGTCAATTTTAAAAAAAAATACGCATCGTGCTGTGCTGTTTGTGTTTGCTTGAGTGCATTCGCGCGCTCTCGCTTTCTCCACTTTACAATTTTTTTGTTATTATTTATCTATTCCTGAGAGTTTATCTTATTTTTTATTTGTTTATTTAAATGAAGTCGACCAGTTGCCTGCCCTTCCTTCCATTATCCGTCACCGAGACAAACTGAACAAAGTTCTGAGGTCGACCTTGTAAAGATAAGGATTCAGGTCTGTCTGCTGTTTACCTTTGCTCCTGCGCGCACTGCCCTTCTCTCCACATTTATGTGTTTGTTTGTTTGTCTATGTAATCTTTTGCGTTTTTATTTGTAATGAGGTCGACCAGTTGTCTATTTATTATTTTTTTTACTACGCATCAAGCTGCGCTGCTTGTCTTTGCTCCTTTGTGGTCGCGCACTCTCGCCTTTTCCACTTATTTTCATTTTTGATTTATTTTTGATTCATTTTGTCAATTTTAAAAAAAATACGCATCGTGCTGTGCTGTTTGTGTTTGCTTGAGTGCAATCGCGCGCTCTCGCTTTCTCCACTTTACAATTTTTTTGTTATTATTTATCTATTCCTGAGAGTTTATCTTATTTTTTATTTGTTTATTTAAATGAAGTCGACCAGTTGCCTGCCCTTCCTTCCATTATCCGTCACCGAGACAAACTGAACAAAGTTCTGAGGTCGACCTTGTAAAGATAAGGATTCAGGTCTGTCTGCTGTTTACCTTTGCTCCTGCGCGCACTGCCCTTCTCTCCTCATTTATGTGTTTGGTTGTTTGTCTATCTAATCTTTTGGGTTTTTATTTCTAATGAGGTCGACCAGTTGTCTATTTATTATTTTTTTTACTACGCATCAAGCTGTGCTGCTTGTCTTTGCTCCTGTGTGCTCGCGCACTCTCGCCTTTTCCACTTATTTTTATTTTTGATTTATTTTTGATTCATTTTGTCAATTTTAAAAAAAATACGCATCGTGCTGTGCTGTTTGTGTTTGCTTGAGTGCATTCTCGCGCTCTCGCTTTCTCCACTTTACAATTTTTTTGTTATTATTTATCTATTCCTGAGAGTTTATCTTATTTTTTATTTGTTTATTTAAATGAAGTCGACCAGTTGCCTGCCCTTCCTTCCATTATCCGTCACCGAGACAAACTGAACAAAGTTCTGAGGTCGACCTTGTAAAGATAAGGATTCAGGTCTGTCTGCTGTTTACCTTTGCTCCTGCGCGCACTGCCCTTCTCTCCACATTTATGTGTTTGTTTGTTTGTCTATCTAATCTTTTGGGTTTTTATTTCTAATGAGGTCAACCAGTTGCTATTTATTATTTTTTTTACTACGCATCAAGCTGCGCTGCTTGTCTTTGCTCCTGTGTGCTCGCGCACTCTCGCCTTTTCCACTTATATTTATTTTTGATTTATTTTTGATTTATTTTGTCAACTTTAAAAAAAAATACGCATCGTGCTGTGCTGTTTGTGTTTGCTTGAGTGCATTCGCGCGCTCTCGCTTTCTCCACTTTACAATTTTTTTGTTATTATTTATCTATTCCTGAGAGTTTATCTTATTTTTTATTTGTTTATTTAAATGAAGTCGACCAGTTGCCTGCCCTTCCTTCCATTATCCGTCACCGAGACAAACTGAACAAAGTTCTGAGGTCGACCTTGTAAAGATAAGGATTCAGGTCTGTCTGCTGTTTACCTTTGCTCCTGCGCGCACTGCCCTTCTCTCCACATTTATGTGTTTGTTTGTTTGTCTATGTAATCTTTTGCGTTTTTATTTGTAATGAGGTCGACCAGTTGTCTATTTATTATTTTTTTTACTACGCATCAAGCTGCGCTGCTTGTCTTTGCTCCTTTGTGGTCGCGCACTCTCGCCTTTTCCACTTATTTTTATTTTTGATTTATTTTTGATTTATTTTGTCAATTTAAAAAAAAATACGCATCGTGCTGTGCTGTTTGTGTTTGCTTGAGTGCATTCGCGCGCTCTCGCTTTCTCCACTTTACAATTTTTTTGTTATTATTTATCTATTCCTGAGAGTTTATCTTATTTTTTATTTGTTTATTTAAATGAAGTCGACCAGTTGCCTGCCCTTCCTTCCATTATCCGTCACAGAGACAAACTGAAACAAAGTTCTGAGGTCGACCTTATAAAGATAAGGATTCAGGTCTGTCTGCTGTTTACCTTTGCTCCTGCGCGCACTGCCCTCTCTCCTCATTTATGTGTTTGGTTGTTTGTCTATCTAATCTTTTGGGTTTTTATTTCTAATGAGGTCGACCAGTTGTCTATTTATTATTTTTTTACTACTCATCAAGCTGCGCTGCTTGTCTTTGCTCCTGTGTGCTCGCGCACTCTCGCCTTTTCCACTTATTTTTATTTTTGATTTATTTTTGGTTCATTTTGTCAATTTAAAAAAAATACGCATCGTGCTGTGCTGTTTGTGTTTGCTTGAGTGCATTCGCGCGCTCTCGCTTTCTCCACTTTACAATTTTTTTGTTATTATTTATCTATTCCTGAGAGTTTATCTTATTTTTTATTTGTTTATTTAAATGAAGTCGACCAGTTGCCTGACCTTCCTTCCATTATCCGTCACCGAGACAAACTGAACAAAGTTCTGAGGTCGACCTTGTAAAGATAAGAATTCAGGTCTGTCTGCTGTTTACCTTTGCTCCTGCGCGCACTGCCCTTCTCTCCACATTTATGTGTTTGTTTGTTTGTCTATCTAATCTTTTGGGTTTTTATTTCTAATGAGGTCGACCAGTTGTCTATTTATTATTTTTTTTACTACGCATCAAGCTGCGCTGCTTGTCTTTGCTCCTGTGTGCTCGCGCACTCTCGCCTTTTCCACTTATTTTATTTTTGATTTATTTCTGATTCATTTTGTCAATTTTAAAAAAAAATACGCATCGTGCTGTGCTGTTTGTGTTTGCTTGAGTGCATTCGCGCGCTCTCGCTTTCTCCACTTTACAATTTTTTTGTTATTATTTATCTATTCCTGAGAGTTTATCTTATTTTTTATTTGTTTATTTAAATGAAGTCGACCAGTTGCCTGCCCTTCCTTCCATTATCCGTCACCTAGACAAACTGAACAAAGTTCTGAGGTCGACCTTGTAAAGATAAGGATTCAGGTCTGTCTGCTGTTTACTTTGCTCCTGCGCGCACTGCCCTTCTCTCCACATTTATGTGTTTGTTTGTTTGTCTATGTAATCTTTTGCGTTTTTATTTGTAATGAGGTCGACCAGTTGTCTATTTATTATTTTTTTTACTACGCATCAAGCTGCGCTGCTTGTCTTTGCTCCTTTGTGGTCGCGCACTCTCGCCTTTTCCACTTATTTTTATTTTTGATTTATTTTTGATTTATTTTGTCAATTTAAAAAAACATACGCATCGTGCTGTGCTGTTTGTGTTTGCTTGAGTGCATTCGCGCGCTCTCGCTTTCTCCACTTTACAAATTTTGTTATTATTTATCTATTCCTGAGAGTTTATCTTATTTTTTATTTGTTTATTTAAATGAAGTCGACCAGTTGCCTGCCCTTCCTTCCATTATCCGTCACAGAGACAAACTGAACAAAGTTCTGAGGTCGACCTTATAAAGATAAGGATTCAGGTCTGTCTGCTGTTTACCTTTGCTCCTGCGCGCACTGCCCTTCTCTCCTCATTTATGTGTTTGGTTGTTTGTCTATCTAATCTTTTGGGTTTTTATTTCTAATGAGGTCGACCAGTTGTCTATTTATTATTTTTTTTACTACGCATCAAGCTGCGCTGCTTGTCTTTGCTCCTGTGTGCTCGCGCACTCTCGCCTTTTTCCACTTATTTTATTTTTGATTTATTTTTGATTCATTTTGTCAATTTTAAAAAAAATACGCATCGTGCTGTGCTGTTTGTGTTTGCTTGAGTGCATTCGCGCGCTCTAGCTTTCTCCACTTTACAATTTTTTTGTTATTATTTATCTATTCCTGAGAGTTTATCATATTTTTTATTTGTTTATTTAAATGAAGTCGACCAGTTGCCTGCCCTTCCTTCCATTATCCGTCACCGAGACAAACTGAACAAAGTTCTGAGGTCGACCTTGTAAAGATAAGGATTCAGGTCTGTCTGCTGTTTACCTTTGCTCCTGCGCGCACTGCCCTTCTCTCCACATTTATGTGTTTGTTTGTTTGTCTATCTAATCTTTTGGGTTTTTATTTCTAATGAGGTCGACCAGTTGTCTATTTATTATTTTTTTTACTACTCATCAAGCTGCGCTGCTTGTCTTTGCTCCTGTGTGCTCGCGCACTCTCGCCTTTTCCACTTATTTTTATTTTTGATTTATTTTTGGTTCATTTTGTCAATTTAAAAAAAAATACGCATCGTGCTGTGCTGTTTGTGTTTGCTTGAGTGCATTCGCGCGCTCTCGCTTTCTCCACTTTACAATTTTTTTGTTATTATTTATCTATTCCTGAGAGTTTATCTTATTTTTTATTTGTTTATTTAAATGAAGTCGACCAGTTGCCTGACCTTCCTTCCATTATCCGTCACCGAGACAAACTGAACAAAGTTCTGAGGTCGACCTTGTAAAGATAAGAATTCAGGTCTGTCTGCTGTTTACCTTTGCTCCTGCGCGCACTGCCCTTCTCTCCACATTTATGTGTTTGTTTGTTTGTCTATCTAATCTTTTGGGTTTTTATTTCTAATGAGGTCGACCAGTTGTCTATTTATTATTTTTTTTACTACGCATCAAGCTGCGCTGCTTGTCTTTGCTCCTGTGTGCTCGCGCACTCTCGCCTTTTCCACTTATTTTTATTTTTGATTTATTTTTGATTCATTTTGTCAATTTTAAAAAAAAATACGCATCGTGCTGTGCTGTTTGTGTTTGCTTGAGTGCATTCGCGCGCTCTCGCTTTCTCCACTTTACAATTTTTTTGTTATTATTTATCTATTCCTGAGAGTTTATCTTATTTTTTATTTGTTTATTTAAATGAAGTCGACCAGTTGCCTGCCCTTCCTTCCATTATCCGTCACCTAGACAAACTGAACAAAGTTCTGAGGTCGACCTTGTAAAGATAAGGATTTAGGTCTGTCTGCTGTTTACCTTTGCTCCTGCGCGCACTGCCCTTCTCTCCACATTTATGTGTTTGTTTGTTTGTCTATGTAATCTTTTGGGTTTTTATTTCTAATGAGGTCGACCAGTTGTCTATTTATTATTTTTTTTACTACGCATCAAGCTGCGCTGCTTTTCTTTGCTCCTGTGTGCTCGCGCACTCTCGCCTTTTCCACTTATTTTTATTTTTGATTTATTTTTGATTTATTTTGTCAATTAAAAAAAAAATACGCATCGTGCTGTGCTGTTTGTGGTTGCTTGAGTGCATTCGCGCGCTCTCGCTTTCTCCACTTTACAATTTTTTTGTTATTATTTATCTATTCCTGATAGTTTATCTTATTTTTTATTTGTTTATTTAAATGAAGTCGACCAGTTGCCTGCCCTTCCTTCCATTATCCGTCAGAGAGACAAACTGAACAAAGTTCTGAGGTCGAACTTATAAAGATAAGGATTCAGGTCTGTCTGCTGTTTACCTTTGCTCCTGCGTGTACTGCCCTTCTCTCCTCATTTATGTGTTTGTTTGTTTGTCTATCTAATCTTTGGGTTTTTTTTTTCTAATGAGGTCGACCAGTTGTCTATTTATTATTTTTTTTAGTACGCATCAAGCTGCGCTGCTTGTCTTTGCTCCTGTGTGCTCGCGCACTCTCGCCTTTTCCACTTATTTTATTTTTGATTTATTTTTGATTCATTTTGTCAATTTAAAAAAAAATACGCATCGTGCTGTGCTGTTTGTGTTTGCTTGAGTGCATTCTCGCGCTCTCGCTTTCTCCACTTTACAATTTTTTTGTTATTATTTATCTATTCCTGAGAGTTTATCTTATTTTTTATTTGTTTATTTAAATGAAGTCGACCAGTTGCCTGCCCTTCCTTCCATTACCCGTCACCGAGACAAACTGAACAAAGTTCTGAGGTCGACCTTGTAAAGATAAGGATTCAGGTCTGTCTGCTGTTTACCTTTGCTCCTGCGCGCACTGCCCTTCTCTCCACATTTATGTGTTTGTTTGTTTGTCTATCTAATCTTTTGGGTTTTTTTTTCTAATGAGGTCGACCAGTTGTCTATTTATTATTTTTTTTACTACGCATCAAGCTGCGCTGCTTGTCTTTGCTCCTTTGTGCTCGCGCACTCTCGCCTTTTCCACTTATTTTTATTTTTGATTTATTTTTGATTTATTTTGTCAATTTTAAAAAAAATACGCATCGTGCTGTGCTGTTTGTGTTTGCTTGAGTGCATTCGCGCGCTCTCGCTTTCTCCACTTTACAATTTTTTTGTTATTATTTATCTATTCCTGAGAGTTTATCTTATTTTTTATTTGTTTATTTAAATGAAGTCGACCAGTTGCCTGCCCTTCCTTCCATTATCCGTCACCGAGACAAACTGAACAAAGTTCTGAGGTCGACCTTGTAAAGATAAGGATTCAGGTCTGTCTGCTGTTTACCTTTGCACCTGCGCGCACTGCCCTTCTCTCCTCATTTATGTGTTTGGTTGTTTGTCTATCTAATCTTTTGGGTTTTTATTTCTAATGAGGTCGACCAGTTGTCTATTTATTATTTTTTTTACTACGCATCAAGCTGCGCTGCTTGTCTTTGCTCCTGTGTGCTCGCGCACTCTCGCCTTTTCCACTTATTTTTATTTTTGATTTATTTTTGATTTATTTTGTCAATTTAAAAAAAATACGCGTCGTGCTGTGCTGTTTGTGTTTGCTTGAGTGCATTCTCGCGCTCTCGCTTTCTCCACTTTACAATTTTTTTGTTATTATTTATCTATTCCTGAGAGTTTATCTTATTTTTTATTTCTTTATTTAAATGAAGTCGACCAGTTGCCTGACCTTCCTTCCATTATCCGTCACCGAGACAAACTGAACAAAGTTCTGAGGTCGACCTTGTAAAGATAAGGATTCAGGTCTGTCTGCTGTTTACCTTTGCTCCTGCGCGCACTGCCATTCTCTCCACATTTATGTGTTTTTTTTTTTTTGTCTATCTAATCTTTTGGGTTTTTATTTCTAATGAGGTCGACCAGTTGTCTATTTATTATTTTTTTTACTACGCATCAAGCTGCGCTGCTTGTCTTTGCTCCTGTGTGCTCGCGCACTCTCGCCTTTTCCACTTATTTTTATTTATGATTTATTTTTGATTTATTTTGTCAATTTAAAAAAAATACGCATCGTGCTGTGCTGTTTGTGTTTGCTTGAGTGCATTCCCGCGCTCTCGCTTTCTCCACTTTACAATTTTTTTGTTATTATTTATCTATTCCTGAGAGTTTATCTTATTTTTTAATTGTTTATTTAAATGAAGTCGACCAGTTGCCTGCCCTTCCTTCCATTATCCGTCACCGAGACAAACTGAACAAAGTTCTGAGGTCGACCTTGTAAAGATAAGGATTCAGGTCTGTCTGCTGTTTACCTTTGCTCCTGCGCGCACTGCCCTTCTCTCCACATTTATGTGTTTGCTTGTTTGTCTATCTAATCTGTTGGGTTTTTATTTCTAATGAGGTCGACCAGTTGTCTATTTATTATTTTTTTTACTAAGCATCAAGCTGCGCTGCTTGTCCTTTGCTCCTGTGTGCTCGCGCACTCTCGCCTTTTCCACTTATTTTTATTTTTGATTTATTTTTGATTTATTTTGTCAATTTAAAAAAAAAATACGCATCGTGCTGTGCTGTTTGTGTTTGCTTGAGTGCATTCGCGCGCTCTCGCTTTCTCCACTTTACAATTTTTTTGTTATTATTTATCTATTCCTGAGAGTTTATCTTATTTTTTAATTGTTTATTTAAATGAAGTCGACCAGTTGCCTGCCCTTCCTTCCATTATCCGTCACCGAGACAAACTGAACAAAGTTCTGAGGTCGACCTTGTAAAGATAAGGATTCAGGTCTGTCTGCTGTTTACCTTTGCTCCTGCGCGCACTGCCCTTCTCTCCACATTTATGTGTTTGTTTGTTTGTCTATCTAATCTTTTGGGTTTTTATTTCTAATGAGGTCGACCAGTTGTCTATTTATTATTTTTTTTACTACGCATCAAGCTGCGCTGCTTGTCTTTGCTCCTGTGTGCTCGCGCACTCTCGCCTTTTCCACTTATTTTTATTTTTGATTTATTTTTGATTCATTTTGTCAATTTAAAAAAAATACGCATCGTGCTGTGCTGTTTGTGTTTGCTTGAGTGCATTCGCGCGCTCTCGCTTTCTCCACTTTACAATTTTTTTGTTATTATTTATCTATTCCTGAGAGTTTATCTTATTTTTTATTTGTTTATTTAAATGAAGTCGACCAGTTGCCTGCCCTTCCTTCCATTATCCGTCACCGAGACAAACTGAACAAAGTTCTGAGGTCGACCTTGTAAAGATAAGGATTCAGGTCTGTCTGCTGTTTACCTTTGCTCCTGCGCGCACTGCCCTTCTCTCCACATTTATGTGTTTGTTTGTTTGTCTATCTAATCTTTTGGGTTTTTATTTCTAATGAGGTCGACCAGTTGTCTATTTATTATTTTTTTTACTACGCATCAAGCTGCGCTGCTTGTCTTTGCTCCTGTGTGCTCGCGCACTCTCGCCTTTTCCACTTATTTTTATTTTTGATTTATTTTTGATTCATTTTGTCAATTTAAAAAAAATACGCATCGTGCTGTGCTGTTTGTGTTTGCTTGAGTGCATTCGCGCGATCTCGCTTTCTCCACTTTACAATTTTTTTTGTTATTATTTATCTATTCCTGAGAGTTTATCTTATTTTTTATTTGTTTATTTAAATGAAGTCGACCAGTTGCCTGCCCTTCCTTCCATTATCCGTCACCGAGACAAACTGAACAAAGTTCTGAGGTCGACCTTGTAAAGATAAGGATTCAGGTCTGTCTGCTGTTTACCTTTGCTCCTGCGCGCACTGCCCTTCTCTCCACATTTATGTGTTTGTTTGTTTGTCTATGTAATCTTTTGCGTTTTTATTTGTAATGAGGTCGACCAGTTGTCTATTTATTATTTTTTTTACTACGCATCAAGCTGCGCTGCTTGTCTTTGCTCCTTTGTGGTCGCGCACTCTCGCCTTTTCCACTTATTTTTATTTTTGATTTATTTTTGATTTATTTTGTCAATTTAAAAAAAAATACGCATCGTGCTGTGCTGTTTGTGTTTGCTTGAGTGCATTCGCGCGCTCTCGCTTTCTCCACTTTACAATTTTTTTGTTATTATTTATCTATTCCTGAGAGTTTATCTTATTTTTTATTTGTTTATTTAAATGAAGTCGACCAGTTGCCTGCCCTTCCTTCCATTATCCGTCACAGAGACAAACTGAACAAAGTTCTGAGGTCGACCTTATAAAGATAAGGATTCAGGTCTGTCTGCTGTTTACCTTTGCTCCTGCGCGCACTGCCCTTCTCTCCTCATTTATGTGTTTGGTTGTTTGTCTATCTAATCTTTTGGGTTTTTATTTCTAATGAGGTCGACCAGTTGTCTATTTATTATTTTTTTTACTACGCATCAAGCTGCGCTGCTTGTCTTTGCTCCTGTGTGCTCGCGCACTCTCGCCTTTTCCACTTATTTTTATTTTTGATTTATTTTTGATTCATTTTGTCAATTTTAAAAAAAATACGCATCGTGCTGTGCTGTTTGTGTTTGCTTGAGTGCATTCTCGCGCTCTCGCTTTCTCCACTTTACAATTTTTTTGTTATTATTTATCTATTCCTGAGAGTTTATCATATTTTTTATTTGTTTATTTAAATGAAGTCGACAGTTGCCTGCCCTTCCTTCCATTATCCGTCACCGAGACAAACTGAACAAAGTTCTGAGGTCGACCTTGTAAAGATAAGGATTCAGGTCTGTCTGCAGTTTACCTTTGCTCCTGCGCGCACTGCCCTTCTCTCCACATTTATGTGTTTGTTTGTTTGTCTATCTAATCTTTTGGGTTTTTATTTCTAATGAGGTCGACCAGTTGTCTATTTATTATTTTTTTTACTACTCATCAAGCTGCGCTGCTTGTCTTTGCTCCTGTGTGCTCGCGCACTCTCGCCTTTTCCACTTATTTTTATTTTTGATTTATTTTTGGTTCATTTTGTCAATTTAAAAAAAATACGCATCGTGCTGTGCTGTTTGTGTTTGCTTGAGTGCATTCGCGCGCTCTCGCTTTCTCCACTTTACAATTTTTTTGTTATTATTTATCTATTCCTGAGAGTTTATCTTATTTTTTATTTGTTTATTTAAATGAAGTCGACCAGTTGCCTGACCTTCCTTCCATTATCCGTCACCGAGACAAACTGAACAAAGTTCTGAGGTCGACCTTATAAAGATAAGGATTCAGGTCTGTCTGCTGTTTACCTTTGCTCCTGCGCGCACTGCCCTTCTCTCCTCATTTATGTGTTTGGTTGTTTGTCTATCTAATCTTTTGGGTTTTTATTTCTAATGAGGTCGACCAGTTGTCTATTTATTATTTTTTTTTACTACGCATCAAGCTGCGCTGCTTGTCTTTGCTCCTGTGTGCCCGCGCACTCTCGCCTTTTCCACTTATTTTTATTTTTGATTTATTTTTGATTCATTTTGTCAATTTTAAAAAAAATACGCATCGTGCTGTGCTGTTTGTGTTTGCTTGAGTGCATTCTCGCGCTCTCGCTTTCTCCACTTTACAATTTTTTTGTTATTATTTATCTATTCCTGAGAGTTTATCATATTTTTTATTTGTTTATTTAAATGAAGTCGACCAGTTGCCTGCCCTTCCTTCCATTATCCGTCACCGAGACAAACTGAACAAAGTTCTGAGGTCGACCTTGTAAAGATAAGGATTCAGGTCTGTCTGCTGTTTACCTTTGCTCCTGCGCGCACTGCCCTTCTCTCCACATTTATGTGTTTGTTTGTTTGTCTATCTAATCTTTTGGGTTTTTATTTCTAATGAGGTCGACCAGTTGTCTATTTATTATTTTTTTTACTACTCATCAAGCTGCGCTGCTTGTCTTTGCTCCTGTGTGCTCGCGCACTCTCGCCTTTTCCACTTATTTTAATTTTTGATTTATTTTTTGTTCATTTTGTCAATTTAAAAAAAATACGCATCGTGCTGTGCTGTTTGTGTTTGCTTGAGTGCATTCGCGCGCTCTCGCTTTCTCCACTTTACAATTTTTTTGTTATTATTTATCTATTCCTGAGAGTTTATCTTATTTTTTATTTGTTTATTTAAATGAAGTCGACCAGTTGCCTGACCTTCCTTCCATTATCCGTCACCGAGACAAACTGAACAAAGTTCTGAGGTCGACCTTGTAAAGATAAGAATTCAGGTCTGTCTGCTGTTTACCTTTGCTCCTGCGCGCACTGCCCTTCTCTCCACATTTATGTGTTTGTTTGTTTGTCTATCTAATCTTTTGGGTTTTTATTTCTAATGAGGTCGACCAGTTGTCTATTTATTATTTTTTTTTACTACGCATCAAGCTGCGCTGCTTGTCTTTGCTCCTGTGTGCTCGCGCACTCTCGCCTTTTCCACTTATTTTTATTTTTGATTTATTTTTGATTCATTTTGTCAATTTTTTTTTTTTTTTTTTTTTTTTTTTTTTGCCAGTCCTGGGCCTTGGACTCAGGGCCTGAGCACTGTCCCTGGCTTCTTCCCGCTCAAGGCTAGCACTCTGCCACTTGAGCCACAGCGCCGCTTCTGGCCGTTTTCTGTATATGTGGTGCTGGGGAATCGAACCTAGGGCCTCGTGTATCCGAGGCAGGCATTCTTGCCACTAGGCTATATCCCCAGCCCTCATTTTGTCAATTTTAAAAAAAAATACGCATCGTGCTGTGCTGTTTGTGTTTGCTTGAGTGCATTCGCGCGCTCTCGCTTTCTCCACTTTACAATTTTTTTGTTATTATTTATCTATTCCTGAGAGTTTATCTTCTTTTTATTTGTTTATTTAAATGAAGTCGACCAGTTGCCTGCCCTTCCTTCCATTATCCGTCACCTAGACAAACTGAACAAAGTTCTGAGGTCGACCTTGTAAAGATAAGGATTTAGGTCTGTCTGCTGTTTACCTTTGCTCCTGCGCGCACTGCCCTTCTCTCCACATTTATGTGTTTGTTTGTTGGTCTATGTAATCTTTTGGGTTTTTATTTCTAATGAGGTCGACCAGTTGTCTATTTATTATTTTTTTTACTACGCATCAAGCTGCGCTGCTTGTCTTTGCTCCTGTGTGCTCGCGCACTCTCGCCTTTTCCACTTATTTTTATTTTTGATTTATTTTTGATTTATTTTGTCAATTAAAAAAAAAATACGCATCGTGCTGTGCTGTTTGTGTTTGCTTGAGTGCATTCGCGCGCTCTCGCTTTCTCCACTTTACAATTTTTTTGTTATTATTTATCTATTCCTGAGAGTTTATCTTATTTTTTATTTGTTTATTTAAATGAAGTCGACCAGTTGCCTGCCCTTCCTTCCATTATCCGTCACCGAGACAAAGTGAACAAAGTCCTGAGGTCGACCTTATAAAGATAAGGATTCAGGTCTGTCTGCTGTTTACCTTTGCTCCTGCGCGTACTGCCCTTCTCTCCTCATTTATGTGTTTGTTTGTTTGTCTATCTAATCTTTTGGGTTTTTTTTTTCTAATGAGGTCGACCAGTTGTCTATTTATTATTTTTTTTAGTACGCATCAAGCTGCGCTGCTTGTCTTGGCTCCTGTGTGCTCGCGCACTCTCGCCTTTTCCACTTATTTTTATTTTTGATTTATTTTTGATTCATTTTGTCAATTTAAAAAAAAATACGCATCGTGCTGTGCTGTTTGTGTTTGCTTGAGTGCATTCTCGCGCTCTCGCTTTCTCCACTTTACAATTTTTTTGTTATTATTTATCTATTCCTGAGAGTTTATCTTATTTTTTATTTGTTTATTTAAATGAAGTCGACCATTTGCCTGCCCTTCCTTCCATTACCCGTCACCGAGACAAACTGAACAAAGTTCTGAGGTCGACCTTGTAAAGATAAGGATTCAGGTCTGTCTGCTGTTTACCTTTGCTCCTGCGCGCACTGCCCTTCTCTCCACATTTATGTGTTTGTTTGTTTGTCTATCTAATCTTTTGGGTTTTTTTTTCTAATGAGGTCGACCAGTTGTCTATTTATTATTTTTTTTACTACGCATCAAGCTGCGCTGCTTGTCTTTGCTCCTTTGTGCTCGCGCACTCTCGCCTTTTCCACTTATTTTTATTTTTGATTTATTTTTGATTTATTTTGTCAATTTTAAAAAAAATACGCATCGTGCTGTGCTGTTTGTGTTTGCTTGAGTGCATTCGCGCGCTCTCGCTTTCTCCACTTTACAATTTTTTTGTTATTATTTATCTATTCCTGAGAGTTTATCTTATTTTTTATTTGTTTATTTAAATGAAGTCGACCAGTTGCCTGCCCTTCCTTCCATTATCCGTCACCGAGACAAACTGAACAAAGTTCTGAGGTCGACCTTGTAAAGATAAGGATTCAGGTCTGTCTGCTGTTTACCTTTTGCACCTGCGCGCACTGCCCTTCTCTCCTCATTTATGTGTTTGGTTGTTTGTCTATCTAATCTTTTGGGTTTTTATTTCTAATGAGGTCGACCAGTTGTCTATTTATTATTTTTTTTACTACGCATCAAGCTGCGCTGCTTGTCTTTGCTCCTGTGTGCTCGCGCACTCTCGCCTTTTCCACTTATTTTTATTTTTGATTTATTTTTGATTTATTTTGTCAATTTAAAAAAAATACGCGTCGTGCTGTGCTGTTTGTGTTTGCTTGAGTGCATTCTCGCGCTCTCGCCTTCTCCACTTTACAATTTTTTTGTTATTATTTATCTATTCCTGAGAGTTTATCTTATTTTTTATTTCTTTATTTAAATGAAGTCGACCAGTTGCCTGACCTTCCTTCCATTATCCGTCACCGAGACAAACTGAACAAAGTTCTGAGGTCGACCTTGTAAAGATAAGGATTCAGGTCTGTCTGCTGTTTACCTTTGCTCCTGCGCACACTGCCATTCTCTCCACATTTATGTGTTTTTTTTTTTTTGTCTATCTAATCTTTTGGGTTTTTATTTCTAATGAGGTCGACCAGTTGTCTATTTATTATTTTTTTTACTACGCATCAAGCTGCGCTGCTTGTCTTTGCTCCTGTGTGCTCGCGCACTCTCGCCTTTTCCACTTATTTTTATTTTTGATTTATTTTTTATTTATTTTGTCAATTTAAAAAAAATACGCATCGTGCTGTGCTGTTTGTGTTTGCTTGAGTGCATTCCCGCGCTCTCGCTTTCTCCACTTTACAATTTTTTTGTTATTATTTATCTATTCCTGAGAGTTTATCTTATTTTTTAATTGTTTATTTAAATGAAGTCGACCAGTTGCCTGCCCTTCCTTCCATTATCCGTCACCGAGACAAACTGAACAAAGTTCTGAGGTCGACCTTGTAAAGATAAGGATTCAGGTCTGTCTGCTGTTTACCTTTGCTCCTGCGCGCACTGCCCTTCTCTCCACATTTATGTGTTTGTTTGTTTGTCTATCTAATCTGTTGGGTTTTTATTTCTAATGAGGTGGACCAGTTGTCTATTTATTATTTTTTTTACTAAGCATCAAGCTGCGCTGCTTGTCTTTGCTCCTGTGTGCTCGCGCACTCTCGCCTTTTCCACTTATTTTTATTTTTGATTTATTTTTGATTCATTTTGTCAATTTTAAAAAAAATACGCATCGTGCTGTGCTGTTTGTGTTTGCTTGAGTGCATTCGCGCGATCTCGCTTTCTCCACTTTACAATTTTTTTGTTATTATTTATCTATTCCTGAGAGTTTATCTTATTTTTTATTTGTTTATTTAAATGAAGTCGACCAGTTGCCTGCCCTTCCTTCCATTATCCGTCACCGAGACAAACTGAACAAAGTTCTGAGGTCGACCTTGTAAAGATAAGGATTCAGGTCTGTCTGCTGTTTACCTTTGCTCCTGCGCGCACTGCCCTTCTCTCCACATTTATGTGTTTGTTTGTTTGTCTATGTAATCTTTTGGGTTTTTTATTTCTAATGAGGTCGACCAGTTGTCTATTTATTATTTTTTTTTACTACGCATCAAGCTGCGCTGCTTGTCTTTGCTCCTGTGTGCTCGCGCACTCTCGCCTTTTCCACTAATTTTTATTTTTGATTTATTTTTGATTTATTTTGTCAATTTAAAAAAAAATACGCATCGTGCTGTGCTGTTTGTGTTTGCTTGAGTGCATTCGCGCGCTCTCGCTTTCTCCACTTTACAATTTTTTTGTTATTATTTATCTATTCCTGAGAGTTTATCTTAATTTTTTTTTGTTTATTTAAATGAAGTCGACCAGTTGCCTGCCCTTCCTTCCATTATCCGTCACAGAGACAAACTGAACAAAGTTCTGAGGTCGACCTTATAAAGATAAGGATTCAGGTCTGTCTGCTGTTTACCTTTGCTCCTGCGCGTACTGCCCTTCTCTCCTCATTTATGTGTTTGGTTGTTTCTCTATCTAATCTTTTGGGTTTTTTTTTCTAATGAGGTCGACCAGTTGTCTATTTATTATTTTTTTTACTACGCATCAAGCTGCGCTGCTTGTCTTTGCTCCTGTGTGCTCGCGCACTCTCGCCTTTTCCACTTATTTTTATTTTTGATTTATTTTTGATTCATTTTGTCAATTTAAAAAAAAATACGCATCGTGCTGTGCTGTTTGTGTTTGCTTGAGTGCATTCGCGCGCTCTCGCTTTCTCCACTTTACAATTTTTTTGTTATTATTTATCTATTCCTGAGAGTTTATCTTATTTTTTATTTGTTTATTTAAATGAAGTCGACCAGTTGCCTGCCCTTCCTTCCATTATCCGTCACCGAGACAAACTGAACAAAGTTCTGAGGTCGACCTTGTAAAGATAAGGATTCAGGTCTGTCTGCTGTTTACCTTTGCTCCTGCGCGCACTGCCCTTCTCTCCACATTTATGTGTTTGTTTGTTTGTCTATCTAATCTTTTGGGTTTTTTTTTCTAATGAGGTCGACCAGTTGTCTATTTTATTATTTTTTTACTACGCATCAAGCTGCGCTGCTTGTCTTTGCTCCTTTGTGCTCGCGCACTCTCGCCTTTTCCACTTATTTTTATTTTTGATTTATTTTTGATTTATTCTGTCAATTTTAAAAAAAAATACGCATCGTGCTGTGCTGTTTGTGTTTGCTTGAGTGCATTCGCGCGCTCTCGCTTTCTCCACTTTACAATTTTTTTGTTATTATTTATCTATTCCTGAGAGTTTATCTCATTTTTTATTTGTTTATTTAAATGAAGTCGACCAGTTGCCTGCCCTTCCTTCCATTATCCGTCACCGAGACAAACTGAACAAAGTTCTGAGGTCGACCTTGTAAAGATAAGGATTCAGGTCTGTCTGCTGTTTACCTTTGCTCCTGTGCGCACTGCCCTTCTCTCCTCATTTATGTGTTTGGTTGTTTGTCTATCTAATCTTTTGGGTTTTTATTTCTAATGAGGTCGACCAGTTGTCTATTTATTATTTTTTTTACTACGCATCAAGCTGCGCTGCTTGTCTTTGCTCCTGTGTGCTCGCGCACTCTCGCCTTTTCCACTTATTTTTATTTTTGATTTATTTTTGATTCATTTTGTCAATTTAAAAAAAAATACGCATCGTGCTGTGCTGTTTGTGTTTGCTTGAGTGCATTCGCGCGCTCTCGCTTTCTCCACTTTACAATTTTTTTGTTATTATTTATCTATTCCTGAGAGTTTATCTTATTTTTTATTTGTTTATTTAAATGAAGTCGACCAGTTGCCTGCCCTTCCTTCCATTATCCGTCACCGAGACAAACTGAACAAAGTTCTGAGGTCGACCTTGTAAAGATAACGATTCAGGTCTGTCTGCTGTTTACCTTTGCTCCTGGGCGCACTGCCCTTCTCTCCACATTTATGTGTTTGTTTGTTTGTCTATCTAATCTTTTGGGTTTTTATTTCTAATGAGGTCGACCAGTTGTCTATTTATTATTTTTTTTACTACGCATCAAGCTGCGCTGCTTGTCTTTGCTCCTGTGTGCTCCCGCACTCTCGCCTTTTCCACTTATTTTTATTTTGATTTATTTTTGATTTATTTTGTCAATTTAAAAAAAATAAGCATCGTGCTGTGCTGTTTGTGTTTGCTTGAGTGCATTCGCGCGCTCTCGCTTTCTCCACTTTACAATTTTTTTGTTATTATTTATCTATTCCTGAGAGTTTATCTTATTTTTTATTTCTTTATTTAAATGAAGTCGACCAGTTGCCTGACCTTCCTTCCATTATCCGTCACCGAGACAAACTGAACAAAGTTCTGAGGTCGACCTTGTAAAGATAAGGATTCAGGTCTGTCTGCTGTTTACTTTTGCTCCTGCGCGCACTGCCATTCTCTCCACATTTATGTGTTTTTTTTTTTTTGTCTATCTAATCTTTTGGGTTTTTATTTCTAATGAGGTCGACCAGTTGTCTATTTATTATTTTTTTTACTACGCATCAAGCTGCGCTGCTTGTCTTTGCTCCTGTGTGCTCGCGCACTCTCGCCTGTTCCACTTATTTTTATTTTGATTTATTTTTGATTTATTTTGTCAATTTTAAAAAAATACGCATCGTGCTGTGCTGTTTGTGTTTGCTTGAGTGCATTCCCGCGCTCTCGCTTTCTCCACTTTACAATTTTTTTGTTATTATTTATCTATTCCTGAGAGTTTATCTTATTTTTTAATTGTTTATTTTAATGAAGTCGACCAGTTGCCTGCCCTTCCTTCTATTATCCGTCACCGAGACAAACTGAACAAAGTTCTGAGGTCGACCTTGTAAAGATAAGGATTCAGGTCTGTCTGCTGTTTACCTTTGCTCCTGCGCGCACTGCCCTTCTCTCCACATTTATGTGTTTGTTTGTTTGTCTATCTAATCTTTTGGGTTTTTATTTCTAATGAGGTCGACCAGTTGTCTATTTATTATTTTTTTTACTAAGCATCAAGCTGCGCTGCTTGTCTTTGCTCCTGTGTGCTCGCGCACTCTCGCCTTTTCCACTTATTTTTATTTTTGATTTATTTTTGATTTATTTTGTCAATTTAAAAAAAAAATACGCATCGTGCTGTGCTGTTTGTGTTTGCTTGAGTGCATTCCCGCGCTCTCGCTTTCTCCACTTTACAATTTTTTTGTTATTATTTATCTATTCCTGAGAGT
>NW_025958589.1:0-42206 GCF_023159225.1 Perognathus longimembris pacificus | reverse complement strand
AATAAAAATAAGTGGAAAAGGCGAGAGTGCGCGAGCACACAGGAGCAAAGACAAGCAGCGCAGCTTGATGCGTAGTAAAAAAAATAATAAATAGACAACTGGTCGACCTCATTAGAAATAAAAACCCAAAAGATTAGATAGACAAACAAACAAACACATAAATGTGGAGAGAAGGGCAGTGCGCGCAGGAGCAAAGGTAAACAGCAGACAGACCTGAATCCTTATCTTTACAAGGTCGAACTCAGAACTTTGCTCAGTTTGTCTCGGTGACGGATAATGGAAGGAAGGGCAGGCAACTGGTCGACTTCATTTAAATAAACAAAGAAAAAATAGGATAAACTCTCAGGAATAGATAAATAATAACAAAAAAATTGTAAAGTGGAGAAAGCGAGAGCGCGCGAATGCACTCAAGCAAACACAAACAGCACAGCACGATGCGTATTTTTTTTAAATTGACAAAATAAATCAAAAATAAAAATAAGTGGAAAAGGCGAGAGTGCGCGAGCACACAGGAGCAAAGACAAGCATCGCAGCTTGATGCGTAGTAAAAAAAATAATAAATAGACAACTGGTCGACCTCATTAGAAATAAAAACCCAAAAGATTAGATAGACAAACAAACAAACACATAAATGTGGAGAGAAGGGCAGTGCGCGCAGGAGCAAAGGTAAACAGCAGACAGACCTGAATCCTTATCTTTACAAGGTCGACCTCAGAACTTTGTTCAGTTTTCTCGGTGACGGATAATGGAAGGAAGGGCAGGCAACTGGTCGACTTCATTTAAATAAACAAAGAAAAAATAAGATAAACTCTCAGGAATAGATAAATAATAACAAAAAAATTGTAAAGTGGAGAAAGTGAGAGAGCGCGAATGCACTCAAGCAAACACAAACAGCACAGCACGATGCGTATTTTTTTTAAATTGAAAAAATAAATCAAAAATAAATCAAAAATAAAAATAAGTGGAAAAGGCGAGAGTGCGCGAGCACACAGGAGCAAAGACAAGCAGCGCAGCTTGATGCGTAGTAAAAAAAATAATAGACAACTGGTCGACCTCATTAGAAATAAAACCCCAAAAGATTAGATAGACAAACAAACAAACACATAAATGTGGAGAGAAGGGCAGTGCGCGCAGGAGCAAAGGTAAACAGCAGACAGACCTGAATCCTTATCTTTACAAGGTCGACCTCAGAACTTTGTTCAGTTTGTCTCGGTGACGGATAATGGAAGGAAGGGCAGGCAACTGGTCGACTTCATTTAAATAAACAAATAAAAAATAAGATAAACTCTCAGGAATAGATAAATAATAACAAAAAAATTGTAAAGTGGAGAAAGCGAGAGCGCGCGAATGCACTCAAGCAAACACAAACAGCACAGCACGATGCGTATTTTTTTTTAAATTGACAAAATAAATCAAAAATAAACATAAGTGGAAAAGGCGAGAGTGCGCGAGCACACAGGAGCAAAGACAAGCAGCGCAGCTTGATGTGTAGTAAAAAAATAATAAATAGACAACTGGTCGACCTCATTAGAAATAAAAACCCAAAAGATTAGATAGACTAACAAACAAACACATAAATGTGGAGAGAAGGGCAGTGCGCGCAGGAGCAAAGGTAAGCAGCAGACAGACCTGAATCCTTATCTTTACAAGGTCGACCTCAGAACTTTGTTCAGTTTGTCTCGGTGACGGATAATGGAAGGAAGGGCAGGCAACTGGTCGACTTCATTTAAATAAACAAATAAAAAATAAGATAAACTCTGGAATAGATAAATAATAACAAAAAATTGTAAAGTGGAGAAAGCGAGAGCGCGCGAATGCACTCAAGCAAACACAAACAGCACAGCACGATGCGTATTTTTTTTTAAAATTGACTAAATAAATCAAAAATAAATCAAAAATAAAAATAAGTGGAAAAGGCGAGAGTGCGCGAGCACACAGGAGCAAAGACAAGCAGCGCAGCTTGATGAGTAGTAAAAAAAATAATAAATAGAAAACTAGTCGACCTCATTAGAAATAAAAACCCAAAAGATTAGATAGACAAACAAACACATAAATGTGGAGAGAAGGGCAGTGCGCGCAGGAGCAAAGGTAAACAGCAGACAGACCTGAATCCTTATCTTTACAAGGTCGACCTCAGAACTTTGTTCAGTTTGTCTCGTTGACGGATAATGGAAGGAAGGGCAGGCAACTGGTCGACTTCATTTAAATAAACAAATAAAAAATAAGATAAACTCTCAGGAATAGATAAATAATAACAAAAAAATTGTAAAGTGGAGAAAGCAAGAGCGCGCGAATGCACTCAAGCAAACACAAACAGCACAGCACGATGCGTATTTTTTTTTAAATTGACAAAATAAATCAAAAATAAATCAAAAATAAAAATAGTGGAAAAGGCGAGAGTGCGCGAGCACACAGGAGCAAAGACAAGCAGCGCAGCTTGATGCGTAGTAAAAAAAATAATAAATAGACAACTGGTCGACCTCATTAGAAATAAAAACCCAAAAGATTAGATAGACAAACAAACAAACACATAAATGTGGAGAGAAGGGCAGTGCGCGCAGGAGCAAAGGTAAACAGCAGACAGACCTGAATCCTTATATTTACAAGGTCGACCTCAGAACTTTGTTCAGTTTGTCTCGGTGACGGATAATGGAAGGAAGGGCAGGCAACTGGTCGACTTCATTTAAATAAACAAATAAAAAAAAGATAAACTCTCAGGAATAGATAAAAAATAACAAAAAAAATTTAAAGTGGAGAAAGCGAGAGCGCGGGAATGCACTCAAGCAAACACAAACAGCACAGCACGATGCGTATTTTTTTTAATTGACAAAATAAATCAAAAATAAAAATAAGTGGAAAAGGCGAGAGTGCGCGAGCACACAGGAGCAAAGACAAGCAGCACAGCTTGATGCGTAGTAAAAAAAATAATAAATAGACAACTGGTCGACCTCATCAGAAATAAAAACCCAAAAGATTAGATAGACAAACAAACAAACAGATAAATGTGGAGAGAAGGGCAGTGCGCGCAGGAGCAAAGGTAAACAGCACACAGACCTGAATCCTTATCTTTACAAGGTCGACCTCAGAACTTTGTTCAGTTTGTCTCGGTGACGGATAATGGAAGGAAGGGCAGGCAACTGGTCGACTTCATTTAAATAAACAAATAAAAATAAGATAAACTCTCAGGAATAGATAAATAATAACAAAAAAATTGTAAAGTGGATAAAGCGAGAGCGCGCGAATGCACTCAAGCAAACACAAACAGCACAGCACGATGCGTATTTTTTTTAAATAGACAAAATAAATCAAAAATGAATCAAAAATAAAAATAAGTGGAAAAGGCGAGAGTGCGCGAGCACACAGGAGCAAAGACAAGCAGCGCAGCTTGATGCGTAGTAAAAAAAATAATAAATAGACAACTGGTCGACCTCATTAGAAATAAAAACCCAAAAGATTAGATAGACAAACAAACAAACACATAAATGTGGACAGAAGGGCAGTGCGGGCAGGAGCAAAGGTAAACAGCAGACAGACCTGAATCCTTATCTTTACAAGGTCGACCTCAGAACTTTGTTCAGTTTGTCTCGGTGACGGATAATGGAAGGAAGGGCAGGCAACTGGTCGACTTCATTTAAATAAACAAATAAAAAATAAGATAAACTCTCAGGAATAGATAAATAATAACAAAAAAATTGTAAAGTGGAGAAAGCGAGAGCGCGCGAATGCACTCAAGCAAACACAAACAGCACAGCACGATGCGTATTTTTTTTTTTTTTTGCCAGTCCTGGGCATTGGACTCAGGGCCTGAGCACTGTCCCTGGCTTCTTCCCGCTCAAGGCTAGCACTCTGCCACTTGAGCCACAGCGCCGCTTCTGGCCGTTTTTCTGTGTATGTGGTGCTGGGGAATCGAACATAGCGCCTCGTTTAACTGAGGCAGGCACTCTTGCCACTAGTCTATATCCCCAGCCCGTATTTGTTTTTTAAAATTGACAAAATAAATCAAAAATAAATCAAAAATAAAAATAAGTGGAAAAGGCGAGAGTGCGCGAGCACACAGGAGCAAAGACAAGCAGCGCAGCTTGATGCGTAGTAAAAACAATAATAAATAGACAACTGGTCGACCTCATTAGAAATAAAAACCCAAAAGATTAGATAGACAAATAAACAAACACATAAATGTGGAGAGAAGGGCAGTGCGGGCAGGAGCAAAGGTAAACAGCAGACAGACCTGAATCCTTATCTTTACAAGGTCGACCTCAGAACATTGTTCAGTTTTTCTCGGTGACGGATAATGGAAGGAAGGGCAGGCAACTGGTCGACTTCATTTAAATAAACAAATAAAAAATAAGATAACCTCTCATGAATAGATAAATAATAACTAAAAAATTGTAAAGTGGAGAAAGCGAGAGCGCGCGAATGCACTCAAGCAAACACAAACAGCACAGCACGATGCGTATTTGTTTTTTAAAATTGACAAAATAAATCAAAAATAAATCAAAAATAAAAATAAGTGGAAAAGGCGAGAGTGCGCGAGCACACAGGAGCAAAGACAAGCAGCGCAGCTTGATGCGTAGTAAAAAAAATAATAAATAGACAACTGGTCGACCTCATTAGAAATAAAAACCCAAAAGATTAGATAGACAAACAAACAAACACATAAATGTGGAGAGAAGGGCAGTGCGCGCAGGAGCAAAGGTAAACAGCAGACAGACCTGAATCCTTATCTTTACAAGGTCGACCTCAGAACTTTGTTCAGTTTGTCTCGGTGACGGATAATGGAAGGAAGGGCAGGCAACTGGTCGACTTCATTTAAATAAACAAATAAAAAATAAGATAAACTCTCAGGAATAGATAAATAATAACAAAAAAATTGCAAAGTGGAGAAAGCGAGAGCGCGCGAATGCACTCAAGCAAACACAAACAGCACAGCACGATGCGTATTTTTTTTAAATTGACAAAATAAATCAAAAATAAATCAAAAATAAAAATAAGTGGAAAAGGCGAGAGTGTGCGAGCACACAGGAGCAAAGACAAGCAGCGCAGCTTGATGCGTAGTAAATAAAATAATAAATAGACAACTGGTCGACCTCATTAGAAATAAAAACCCAAAAGATTAGATAGACAAACAAACAAACACATAAATGTGGAGAGAAGGGCAGTGCGCGCAGGAGCAAAGGTAAACAGCAGACAGACCTGAATCCTTATCTTTAAAAGGTCGACCTCAGAACTTTGTTCAGTTTGTCTCGGTGACGGGTAATGGAAGGAAGGGCAGGCAACTGGTCGACTTCATTTAAATAAACAAATAAAAAATAAGATAAACTCTCAGGAATAGATAAATAATAACAAAATAATTGTAAAGTGGAGAAAGCGAGAGCGCGCGAATGCACTCAAGCAAACACAAACAGCACAGCACGATGCGTATTTTTTTTTTTAAATTGACAAAATAAATCAAAAATAAAAATAAGTGGAAAAGGCGAGAGTGCGCGAGCACACAGGAGCAAAGACAAACAGCGCAGCTTGATGCGTAGTAAAAAAAAAATTATAAATAGACAACTGGTCGACCTCATTAGAAATAAAAACCCAAAAGATTAGATAGACAAACAAACAAACACATAAATGTGGAGAGAAGGGCAGTGCGCGCAGGAGCAAAGGTAAACAGCAGACAGACCTGAATCCTTATCTTTACAAGGTCGACCTCAGAACTTTGTTCAGTTTGTCTCGGTGACGGATAATGGAAGGAAGGGCAGGCAACTGGTCGACTTCATTTAAATAAACAAATAAAAAATAAGATAAACTCTCAGGAATAGATAAATAATAACAAAAAAATTGCAAAGTGGAGAAAGCGAGAGCGCGCGAATGCACTCAAGCAAACACAAACAGCACAGCACGATGCGTATTTTTTTTAAATTGACAAAATAAATCAAAAATAAATCAAAAATAAAAATAAGTGGAAAAGGCGAGAGTGTGCGAGCACACAGGAGCAAAGACAAGCAGCGCAGCTTGATGCGTAGTAAATAAAATAATAAATAGACAACTGGTCGACCTCATTAGAAATAAAAACCCAAAAGATTAGATAGACAAACAAACAAACACATAAATGTGGAGAGAAGGGCAGTGCGCGCAGGAGCAAAGGTAAACAGCAGACAGACCTGAATCCTTATCTTTACAAGGTCGACCTCAGAACTTTGTTCAGTTTGTCTCGGTGACGGATAATGGAAGGAAGGGCAGGCAACTGGTCGACTTCATTTAAATAAAGAAATAAAAAATAAGATAAACTCTCAGGAATAGATAAATAATAACAAAAACATTGTAAAGTGGAGAAAGCGAGAGCGCGCGAATGCACTCAAGCAAACACAAACAGCACAGCACGATGCGTATTTTTTTAAATTGACAAAATAAATCAAAAATAAATCAAAAATAAAAATAAGTGGAAAAGGCGAGAGTGCGCGAGCACACAGGAGCATAGACAAGCAGCGCAGCTTGATGCGTAGTAAAAAAAATAATAAATAGACAACTGGTCGACCTCATTAGAAATAAAAACCCAAAAGAGTAGATAGACAAACAAACAAACACATAAATGTGGAGAGAAGGGCAGTGCGCGCAGGAGCAAAGGTAAACAGCAGACAAACCTGAATCCTTATCTTTACAAGGTCGACCTCAGAACTTTGTTCAGTTTGTCTCGGTGACGGATAATGGAAGGAAGGGCAGGCAACTGGTCGACTTCATTTAAATAAACTAATAAAATATAAGATAAACTCTCAGGAATAGATAAATAATAACAAAAAAATTGTAAAGTGGAGAAAGCGAGAGCACGCGAATGCACTCAAGCAAACACAAACAGCACAGCACGATGCGTATTTTTTTTTAAAATTGACAAAATAAATCAAAAATAAAAATAAGTGGAAAAGGCGAGAGTGCGCGAGCACACAGGAGCAAAGACAAGCAGCGCAGCTTGATGCGTAGTAAAAAAAATAATAAATAGACAACTGGTCGACCTCATTAGAAATAAAAACCCAAAAGATTAGATAGACAAACAAACAAACACATAAATGTGGAGAGAAGGGCAGTGCGCGCAGGAGCAAAGGTAAACAGCAGACAGACCTGAATCCTTATCTTTACAAGGTCGACGTCAGAACTTTGTTCAGTTTGTCTCGGTGACGGATAATGGAAGGAAGGGCAGGCAACTGGTCGACTTCATTTAAATAAACAAATAAAAAATAAGATAAACTCTCAGGAATAGATAAATAATAACAAAAACATTGTAAAGTGGAGAAAGCGAGAGCGCGCGAATGCACTCAAGCAAACACAAACAGCACAGCACGATGCGTATTTTTTTTTTAAATTGACAAAATAAATAAAAAATAAATCAAAAATAAAAATAAGTGGAAAAGGCGAGAGTTCGCGAGCACACAGGAGCAAAGACAAGCAGCGCAGCTTGATGCGTAGTAAAAAAAATTATAAATAGACAACTGGTCGACCTCATTAGAAATAAAAACCCAAAAGATTAGATAGACAAACAAACAAACACATAAATGTGGAGAGAAGGGCAGTGCGCGCAGGAGCAAAGGTATACAGCAGACAGACCTGAATCCTTATCTTTACAAGGTCGACGTCAGAACTTTGTTCAGTTTGTCTCGGTGACGGATAATGGAAGGAAGGGCAGGCAACTGGTCGACTTCATTTAAATAAACAAATAAAAAATAAGATAAACTCTCAGGAATAGATAAATAATAACAAAAACATTGTAAAGTGGAGAAAGCGAGAGCGCGCGAATGCACTCAAGCAAACACAAACAGCACAGCACGATGCGTATTTTTTTTTAAATTGACAAAATAAATCAAAAATAAATCAAAAATAAAAATAAGTGGAAAAGGCGAGAGTGCGCGAGCACACAGGAGCAAAGACAAGCAGCGCAGCTTGATGCGTAGTAAAAAAAATGATAAATAGACAACTGGTCGACCTCATTAGAAATAAAAACCCAAAAGATTAGATAGACAAACAAACACATAAATGTGGAGAGAAGGGCAGTGCGCGCAGGAGCAAAGGTAAACAGCAGACAGACCTGAATCCTTATCTTTACAAGGTCGACCTCAGAACTTTGTTCAGTTTGTCTCGGTGACGGATAATGCAAGGAAGGGCAGGCAACTGGTCGACTTCATTTAAATAAACAAAGAAAAAATAAGATAAACTCTCAGGAATAGATAAATAATAACAAAAAAATTGTAAAGTGGAGAAAGCGAGAGCGCGCGAATGCACTCAAGCAAACACAAACAGCACAGCACGATGCGTATTTTTTTTAAATTGACAAAATAAATCAAAAATAAAAATAAGTGGAAATGGCGAGAGTGCGCGAGCACACAGGAGCAAAGACAAGCAGCGCAGCTTGATGCGTAGTAAAAAAAATAATAAATAGACAACTGGTCGACCTCATTAGAAATAAAAACCCAAAAGATTAGATAGACAAACAAACAAACACATAAATGTGGAGAGAAGGGCAGTGCGCGCAGGAGCAAAGGTAAACAGCAGTCAAACCTGAATCCTTATCTTTACAAGGTCGACCTCAGAACTTTGTTCAGTTTGTCTCGCTGACGGATAATGGAAGGAAGGGCAGGCAACTGGTCGACTTCATTTAAATAAACAAATAAAAAATAAGATAAACTCTCAGGAATAGATAAATAATAACAAAAAAATTGTAAAGTGGAGAAAGCGAGAGCGCGCGAATGCACTCAAGCAAACACTAACAGCACAGCACGATGCGTATTTTTTTTAAATTGACAAAATAAATCAAAAATAAATCAAAAATAAAAATAAGTGGAAAAGGCGAGAGTGCGCGAGCACACAGGAGCAAAGACAAGCAGCGCAGCTTGATGCGTAGTAAAAAAAATAATAAATAGACAACTGGTCGACCTCATTAGAAATAAAAACCCAAAAGATTAGATAGACAAACAAACAAACACATAAATGTGGAGAGAAGGGCAGTGCGCGCAGGAGCAAAGGTAAACAGCAGACAGACCTGAATCCTTATCTTTACAAGGTCGAACTCAGAACTTTGCTCAGTTTGTCTCGGTGACGGATAATGGAAGGAAGGGCAGGCAACTGGTCGACTTCATTTAAATAAACTAATAAAATATAAGATAAACTCTCAGGAATAGATAAATAATAACAAAAAAATTGTAAAGTGGAGAAAGCGAGAGCGCGCGAATGCACTCAAGCAAACACAAACAGCACAGCACGATGCGTATTTTTTTTAAATTGACAAAATAAATCAAAAATAAATCAAAAATAAAAATAAGTGGAAAAGGCGAGAGTGCGCGAGCACACAGGAGCATAGACAAGCAGCGCAGCTTGATGCGTAGTAAAAAAAATAATAAATAGACAACTGGTCGACCTCATTAGAAATAAAAACCCAAAAGAGTAGATAGACAAACAAACAAACACATAAATGTGGAGAGAAGGGCAGTGCGCGCAGGAGCAAAGGTAAACAGCAGACAAACCTGAATCCTTATCTTTACAAGGTCGACCTCAGAACTTTGTTCAGTTTGTCTCGGTGACGGATAATGGAAGGAAGGGCAGGCAACTGGTCGACTTCATTTAAATAAACTAATAAAATATAAGATAAACTCTCAGGAATAGATAAATAATAACAAAAAAATTGTAAAGTGGAGAAAGCGAGAGCGCGCGAATGCACTCAAGCAAACACAAACAGCACAGCACGATGCGTATTTTTTTTAAAATTGACAAAATAAATCAAAAATAAAAATAAGTGGAAAAGGCGAGAGTGCGCGAGCACACAGGAGCAAAGACAAGCAGCGCAGCTTGATGCGTAGTAAAAAAAATAATAAATAGACAACTGGTCGACCTCATTAGAAATAAAAACCCAAAAGATTAGATAGACAAACAAACAAACACATAAATGTGGAGAGAAGGGCAGTGCGCGCAGGAGCAAAGGTAAACAGCAGACAGACCTGAATCCTTATCTTTACAAGGTCGACGTCAGAACTTTGTTCAGTTTGTCTCGGTGACGGATAATGGAAGGAAGGGCAGGCAACTGGTCGACTTCATTTAAATAAACAAATAAAAAATAAGATAAACTCTCAGGAATAGATAAATAATAACAAAAACATTGTAAAGTGGAGAAAGCGAGAGCGCGCGAATGCACTCAAGCAAACACAAACAGCACAGCACGATGCGTATTTTTTTTTTAAATTGACAAAATAAATAAAAAATAAATCAAAAATAAAAATAAGTGGAAAAGGCGAGAGTTCGCGAGCACACAGGAGCAAAGACAAGCAGCGCAGCTTGATGCGTAGTAAAAAAAATTATAAATAGACAACTGGTCGACCTCATTAGAAATAAAAACCCAAAAGATTAGATAGACAAACAAACAAACACATAAATGTGGAGAGAAGGGCAGTGCGCGCAGGAGCAAAGGTATACAGCAGACAGACCTGAATCCTTATATTTACAAGGTCGACCTCAGAACTTTGTTCAGTTTGTCTCGGTGACGGATAATGGAAGGAAGGGCAGGCAACTGGTCGACTTCATTTAAATAAACAAATAAAAAATAAGATAAACTCTCAGGAATAGATAAATAATAACAAAAACATTGTAAAGTTGATAAAGCGAGAGCGCGCGAATGCACTCAAGCAAACACAAACAGCACAGCACGATGCGTATTTTTTTTTAAATTGACAAAATAAATCAAAAATAAATCAAAAATAAAAATAAGTGGAAAAGGCGAGAGTGCGCGAGCACACAGGAGCAAAGACAAGCAGCGCAGCTTGATGCGTAGTAAAAAAAATGATAAATAGACAACTGGTCGACCTCATTAGAAATAAAAACCCAAAAGATTAGATAGACAAACAAACACATAAATGTGGAGAGAAGGGCAGTGCGCGCAGGAGCAAAGGTAAACAGCAGACAGACCTGAATCCTTATCTTTACAAGGTCGACCTCAGAACTTTGTTCAGTTTGTCTCGGTGACGGATAATGGAAGGAAGGGCAGGCAACTGGTCGACTTCATTTAAATAAACAAAGAAAAAATAAGATAAACTCTCAGGAATAGATAAATAATAACAAAAAAATTGTAAAGTGGAGAAAGCGAGAGCGCGCGAATGCACTCAAGCAAACACAAACAGCACAGCACGATGCGTATTTTTTTAAATTGACAAAATAAATCAAAAATAAAAATAAGTGGAAATGGCGAGAGTGCGCGAGCACACAGGAGCAAAGACAAGCAGCGCAGCTTGATGCGTAGTAAAAAAAATAATAAATAGACAACTGGTCGACCTCATTAGAAATAAAAACCCAAAAGATTAGATAGACAAACAAACAAACACATAAATGTGGAGAGAAGGGCAGTGCGCGCAGGAGCAAAGGTAAACAGCAGTCAAACCTGAATCCTTATCTTTACAAGGTCGACCTCAGAACTTTGTTCAGTTTGTCTCGCTGACGGATAATGGAAGGAAGGGCAGGCAACTGGTCGACTTCATTTAAATAAACAAATAAAAAATAAGATAAACTCTCAGGAATAGATAAATAATAACAAAAAAATTGTAAAGTGGAGAAAGCGAGAGCGCGCGAATGCACTCAAGCAAACACTAACAGCACAGCACGATGCGTATTTTTTTTAAATTGACAAAATAAATCAAAAATAAATCAAAAATAAAAATAAGTGGAAAAGGCGAGAGTGCGCGAGCACACAGGAGCAAAGACAAGCAGCGCAGCTTGATGCGTAGTAAAAAAAATAATAAATAGACAACTGGTCGACCTCATTAGAAATAAAAACCCAAAAGATTAGATAGACAAACAAACAAACACATAAATGTGGAGAGAAGGGCAGTGCGCGCAGGAGCAAAGGTAAACAGCAGACAGACCTGAATCCTTATCTTTACAAGGTCGAACTCAGAACTTTGCTCAGTTTGTCTCGGTGACGGATAATGGAAGGAAGGGCAGGCAACTGGTCGACTTCATTTAAATAAACAAAGAAAAAATAGGATAAACTCTCAGGAATAGATAAATAATAACAAAAAAATTGTAAAGTGGAGAAAGCGAGAGCGCGCGAATGCACTCAAGCAAACACAAACAGCACAGCACGATGCGTATTTTTTTTAAAATTGACAAAATAAATCAAAAATAAAAATAAGTGGAAAAGGCGAGAGTGCGCGAGCACACAGGAGCAAAGACAAGCATCGCAGCTTGATGCGTAGTAAAAAAAATAATAAATAGACAACTGGTCGACCTCATTAGAAATAAAAACCCAAAAGATTAGATAGACAAACAAACAAACACATAAATGTGGAGAGAAGGGCAGTGCGCGCAGGAGCAAAGGTAAACAGCAGACAGACCTGAATCCTTATCTTTACAAGGTCGACCTCAGAACTTTGTTCAGTTTTCTCGGTGACGGATAATGGAAGGAAGGGCAGGCAACTGGTCGACTTCATTTAAATAAACAAAGAAAAAATAAGATAAACTCTCAGGAATAGATAAATAATAACAAAAAAATTGTAAAGTGGAGAAAGTGAGAGAGCGCGAATGCACTCAAGCAAACACAAACAGCACAGCACGATGCGTATTTTTTTTTAAATTGAAAAAATAAATCAAAAATAAATCAAAAATAAAAATAAGTGGAAAAGGCGAGAGTGCGCGAGCACACAGGAGCAAAGACAAGCAGCGCAGCTTGATGCGTAGTAAAAAAAATAATAGACAACTGGTCGACCTCATTAGAAATAAAACCCCAAAAGATTAGATAGACAAACAAACAAACACATAAATGTGGGAGAAGGGCAGTGCGCGCAGGAGCAAAGGTAAACAGCAGACAGACCTGAATCCTTATCTTTACAAGGTCGACCTCAGAACTTTGTTCAGTTTGTCTCGGTGACGGATAATGGAAGGAAGGGCAGGCAACTGGTCGACTTCATTTAAATAAACAAATAAAAAATAAGATAAACTCTCAGGAATAGATAAATAATAACAAAAAAATTGTAAAGTGGAGAAAGCGAGAGCGCGCGAATGCACTCAAGCAAACACAAACAGCACAGCACGATGCGTATTTTTTTTTAAATTGACAAAATAAATCAAAAATAAACATAAGTGGAAAAGGCGAGAGTGCGCGAGCACACAGGAGCAAAGACAAGCAGCGCAGCTTGATGTGTAGTAAAAAAAATAATAAATAGACAACTGGTCGACCTCATTAGAAATAAAAACCCAAAAGATTAGATAGACTAACAAACAAACACATAAATGTGGAGAGAAGGGCAGTGCGCGCAGGAGCAAAGGTAAACAGCAGACAGACCTGAATCCTTATCTTTACAAGGTCGACCTCAGAACTTTGTTCAGTTTGTCTCGGTGACGGATAATGGAAGGAAGGGCAGGCAACTGGTCGACTTCATTTAAATAAACAAATAAAAAATAAGATAAACTCTGGAATAGATAAATAATAACAAAAAAATTGTAAAGTGGAGAAAGCGAGAGCGCGCGAATGCACTCAAGCAAACACAAACAGCACAGCACGATGCGTATTTTTTTTTAAAATTGACTAAATAAATCAAAAATAAATCAAAAATAAAAATAAGTGGAAAAGGCGAGAGTGCGCGAGCACACAGGAGCAAAGACAAGCAGCGCAGCTTGATGAGTAGTAAAAAAAATAATAAATAGAAAACTAGTCGACCTCATTAGAAATAAAAACCCAAAAGATTAGATAGACAAACAAACACATAAATGTGGAGAGAAGGGCAGTGCGCGCAGGAGCAAAGGTAAACAGCAGACAGACCTGAATCCTTATCTTTACAAGGTCGACCTCAGAACTTTGTTCAGTTTGTCTCGTTGACGGATAATGGAAGGAAGGGCAGGCAACTGGTCGACTTCATTTAAATAAACAAATAAAAAATAAGATAAACTCTCAGGAATAGATAAATAATAACAAAAAAATTGTAAAGTGGAGAAAGCAAGAGCGCGCGAATGCACTCAAGCAAACACAAACAGCACAGCACGATGCGTATTTTTTTTTAAATTGACAAAATAAATCAAAAATAAATCAAAAATAAAAATAAGTGGAAAAGGCGAGAGTGCGCGAGCACACAGGAGCAAAGACAAGCAGCGCAGCTTGATGCGTAGTAAAAAAAATAATAAATAGACAACTGGTCGACCTCATTAGAAATAAAAACCCAAAAGATTAGATAGACAAACAAACAAACACATAAATGTGGAGAGAAGGGCAGTGCGCGCAGGAGCAAAGGTAAACAGCAGACAGACCTGAATCCTTATATTTACAAGGTCGACCTCAGAACTTTGTTCAGTTTGTCTCGGTGACGGATAATGGAAGGAAGGGCAGGCAACTGGTCGACTTCATTTAAATAAACAAATAAAAAAAAGATAAACTCTCAGGAATAGATAAAAAATAACAAAAAAAATTTAAAGTGGAGAAAGCGAGAGCGCGGGAATGCACTCAAGCAAACACAAACAGCACAGCACGATGCGTATTTTTTTTAATTGACAAAATAAATCAAAAATAAAAATAAGTGGAAAAGGCGAGAGTGCGCGAGCACACAGGAGCAAAGACAAGCAGCACAGCTTGATGCGTAGTAAAAAAAATAATAAATAGACAACTGGTCGACCTCATCAGAAATAAAAACCCAAAAGATTAGATAGACAAACAAACAAACAGATAAATGTGGAGAGAAGGGCAGTGCGCGCAGGAGCAAAGGTAAACAGCACACAGACCTGAATCCTTATCTTTACAAGGTCGACCTCAGAACTTTGTTCAGTTTGTCTCGGTGACGGATAATGGAAGGAAGGGCAGGCAACTGGTCGACTTCATTTAAATAAACAAATAAAAATAAGATAAACTCTCAGGAATAGATAAATAATAACAAAAAAATTGTAAAGTGGATAAAGCGAGAGCGCGCGAATGCACTCAAGCAAACACAAACAGCACAGCACGATGCGTATTTTTTTTAAATAGACAAAATAAATCAAAAATGAATCAAAAATAAAAATAAGTGGAAAAGGCGAGAGTGCGCGAGCACACAGGAGCAAAGACAAGCAGCGCAGCTTGATGCGTAGTAAAAAAAATAATAAATAGACAACTGGTCGACCTCATTAGAAATAAAAACCCAAAAGATTAGATAGACAAACAAACAAACACATAAATGTGGACAGAAGGGCAGTGCGGGCAGGAGCAAAGGTAAACAGCAGACAGACCTGAATCCTTATCTTTACAAGGTCGACCTCAGAACTTTGTTCAGTTTGTCTCGGTGACGGATAATGGAAGGAAGGGCAGGCAACTGGTCGACTTCATTTAAATAAACAAATAAAAAATAAGATAAACTCTCAGGAATAGATAAATAATAACAAAAAAATTGTAAAGTGGAGAAAGCGAGAGCGCGCGAATGCACTCAAGCAAACACAAACAGCACAGCACGATGCGTATTTTTTTTTTTTTTGCCAGTCCTGGGCATTGGACTCAGGGCCTGAGCACTGTCCCTGGCTTCTTCCCGCTCAAGGCTAGCACTCTGCCACTTGAGCCACAGCGCCGCTTCTGGCCGTTTTTCTGTGTATGTGGTGCTGGGGAATCGAACATAGCGCCTCGTTTAACTGAGGCAGGCACTCTTGCCACTAGTCTATATCCCCAGCCCGTATTTGTTTTTTAAAATTGACAAAATAAATCAAAAATAAATCAAAAATAAAAATAAGTGGAAAAGGCGAGAGTGCGCGAGCACACAGGAGCAAAGACAAGCAGCGCAGCTTGATGCGTAGTAAAAACAATAATAAATAGACAACTGGTCGACCTCATTAGAAATAAAAACCCAAAAGATTAGATAGACAAATAAACAAACACATAAATGTGGAGAGAAGGGCAGTGCGGGCAGGAGCAAAGGTAAACAGCAGACAGACCTGAATCCTTATCTTTACAAGGTCGACCTCAGAACATTGTTCAGTTTTTCTCGGTGACGGATAATGGAAGGAAGGGCAGGCAACTGGTCGACTTCATTTAAATAAACAAATAAAAAATAAGATAACCTCTCATGAATAGATAAATAATAACTAAAAAATTGTAAAGTGGAGAAAGCGAGAGCGCGCGAATGCACTCAAGCAAACACAAACAGCACAGCACGATGCGTATTTGTTTTTTAAAATTGACAAAATAAATCAAAAATAAATCAAAAATAAAAATAAGTGGAAAAGGCGAGAGTGCGCGAGCACACAGGAGCAAAGACAAGCAGCGCAGCTTGATGCGTAGTAAAAAAAATAATAAATAGACAACTGGTCGACCTCATTAGAAATAAAAACCCAAAAGATTAGATAGACAAACAAACAAACAGATAAAAGTGGAGAGAAGGGCAGTGCGCGCAGGAGCAAAGGTAAACAGCAGACAGACCTGAATCCTTATCTTTACAAGGTCGACCTCAGAACTTTGTTCAGTTTGACTCGGTGACGGATAATGGAAGGAAGGGCAGGCAACTGGTCGACTTCATTTAAATAAACAAATAAAAAATAAGATAAACTCTCAGGAATAGATAAATAATAACAAAAAAATTGTAAAGTGGAGAAAGCGAGAGCGCGCGAATGCACTCAAGGAAACACAAACAGCACAGCACGAGGGGTATTTTTTTTTTTAATTGATAAAATAAATAAAAAATAAAAATAAGTGGAAAAGGCGAGAGTGCGCGAGCACACAGGAGCAAAGACAAGCAGCACAGCTTGATGCGTAGTAAAAAAAATAATAAATAGACAACTGGTCGACCTCATTAGAAATAAAAACCCAAAAGATTAGATAGACAAACAAACAAACACATAAATGTGGACAGAAAGGCAGTGCGGGCAGGAGCAAAGGTAAACAGTAGACAGACCTGAATCCTTATCTTTACAAGGTCGACCTCAGAACTTTGTTCAGTTTGTCTCGGTGACGGATAATGGAAGGAAGGGCAGGCAACTGGTCGACTTCATTTAAATAAACAAATAAAAAATAAGATAAACTCTCAGGAATAGATAAATAATAACAAAAAAAATTGTAAAGTGGAGAAAGCGAGAGCGCCAGAATGCACTCAAGCAAACACAAACAGCACAGCACGATGCGTATTTTTTTTTAAAATTGACAAAATAAATCAAAAATAAATCAAAAATAAAAATAAATGTAAAAGGCGTGAGTGCGCGAGCACACAGGAGCAAAGACAAGCAGCGCAGCTTGATGCGTAGTAAAAAAAATAATAAATAGACAACTGGTCTACCTCATTAGAAATAAAAACCCAAAAGATTAGATAGACAAACAAACAAACACATAAATGTGTAGAGAAGGGCAGTGCGCGCAGGAGCAAAGGTAAACAGCAGACAGACCTGAATCCTTATCTTTACAAGGTCGACCTCAGAACATTGTTCAGTTTGTTTCGGTGACGGATAATGGAAGGAAGGGCAGGCAACTGGTCGACTTCATTTAAATAAACAAATACAAAATAAGATAACCTCTCAGGAATAGATAAATAATAACAAAAAAATTGTAAAGTGGAGAAAGCGAGAGCGCGCGAATGCACTCAAGCAAACACAAACAGCACAGCACGATGCATATTTTTTTTAAAATTGACAAAATAAATCAAAAATAAATCAAAAATAAAAATAAGTGGAAAAGGCGAGAGTGCGCGAGCACACAGGAGCAAAGACAAGCAGCGCAGCTTGATGCGTAGTAAAAAAAATAATAAATAGACAACTGGTCGACCTCATTAGAAATAAAAACCCAAAAGATTAGATAGACAAACAAACACACACATAAATGTGGAGAGAAGGGCAGTGCGGGCAGGAGCAAAGGTAAACAGCAGACAGACCTGAATCCTTATCTTTACAAGGTCGACCTCAGAACTTTGTTCAGTTTGTCTCGGTGACGGATAATGGAAGGAAGGGCAGGCAACTGGTCAACTTAATTTAAATAAACAAATAAAAATAAGATAAACTCTCAGGAATAGATAAATAATAACAAAACAATTGTAAAGTGGAGAAAGCGAGAGCGCGCGAATGCACTCAAGCAAACACAAACAGCACAGCACGATGCGTATTTTTTTTTAAATTGACAAAATAAATCAAAATTTAAAATAAGTGGAAAAGGCGAGAGTGCGCGAGCACACAGGAGCAAAGACAAGCAGCGCAGCTTGATGCGTAGTAAAAAAAATAATAAATAGACAACTGGTCGACCTCATTAGAAATAAAAACCCAAAAGATTAGATAGACAAACAAACAAACACATAAATGTGGAGAGAAGGGCAGTGCGCGCAGGAGCAAAGGTAAACAGCAGACAGACCTGAATCCTTATCTTTACAAGGTCGACCTCAGAACTTTGTTCAGTTTGTCTCGGTGACGGATAATGGAAGGAAGGGCAGGCAACTGGTCGACTTCATTTAAATAAACAAATAAAAAATAAGATAAACTCTCAGGAATAGATAAATAATAACAAAAAAATTGTAAAGTGGAAAAAGCGAGAACGCGCGAGTACACTCAAGCAAACACAAAGAGCACAGCACGAGGCGTATTTTTTTTAAATTTCCAAAATAAATAAAAAATAAATCAAAAATAAAAATAAGTGGAAAAGGCGAGAGTGCGCGAGCACACAGGAGCAAAGACAAGCAGCGCAGCTTGATGCGTAGTAAAAAAAAATAATAAATAGACAACTGGTCGACCTCATTAGAAATAAAAACCCAAAGATTAGATAGACAAACAAACAAACACATAAATGTGGAGAGAAGGGCAGTGCGCGCAGGAGCAAAGGTAAACAGCAGACAGACCTGAATCCTTATCTTTACAAGGTCGACCTCAGAACTTTGTTCAGTTTGTCTCGGTGACGGATAATGGAAGGAAGGGCAGGCAACTGGTCGACTTCATTTAAATAAACAAATAAAAAATAAGATAAACTCTCAGGAATAGATAAATAATAACGAAAAATTGTAAAGTGGAGAAAGCGAGAGCGCGCGAATGCACTCAAGCAAACACAAACAGCACAGCACGATGCGTATTTTTTTTTTAAAATTGACGATATAAATCAAAAATAAATCAAAAATAAAAATAAGTGGAAAAGGCGAGAGTGCGCGAGCACACAGGAGCAAAGACAAGCAGCGCAGCTTGATGCGTAATAAAAAAAATAATAAATAGACAACTGGTCGACCTCATTAGTAATAAAAATCCAAAAGATTAGATAGACAAACAAACAAACACATAAATATGGAGAGAAGGGCAGTGCGCGCAGGAGCAAAGGTAAACAGCAGACAGACCTGAATCCTTATCTTTACAAGGTCGACCTCAGAACTTTGTTCAGTTTGTCTCGGTGACGGATAATGGAAGGAAGGGCAGGCAACTGGTCGACTTCATTTAAATAAACAAATAAAAAATAAGATAAACTCTCAGGAATAGATAAATAATAACAAAAAATTGTAAAGTGGAGAAAGCGAGAGCGCGCGAATGCACTCATGCAAACACAAACAGCACAGCACGATGTGTATTTTTTTTTAAATTGACAATATAAATCAAAAATAAATCAAAAATAAAAATAAGTGGAAAAGGCGAGAGTGCGCGAGCACACAGGAGCAAAGATAAGCAGCGCAGCTTGATGCGTAGTAAAGAAAATAATAAATAGACAACTGGTCGACCTCATTAGAAATAAAAACCCAAAAGATTAGATAGACAAACAAACAAACACATAAATGTGGAGAGAAGGGCAGTGCGCGCAGGAGCAATGGTAAACAGGAGACAGACCTGAATCCTTATCTTTAGAAGGTCGACCTCAGAACTTTTTCAGTTTGTCTCGATGACGGGTAATGGAAGGAAGGGCAGGCAACTGGTCGACTTCATTTAAAGAAACAAATAAATAATAAGATAAACTCTCAGGAATAGATAAATAATAACAAAAAAATTGTAAAGTGGAGAAAGCGAAAGCGCGCGAGTGCACTCAAGCAAACACAAACAGCACAGCACGATGCGTATTTTTTTTTAAATTGACAAAATAAATCAAAAATAAATCAAAAATAAAAATAAGTGGAAAAGGCGAGAGTGCGCGAGCACACAGGAGCAAAGACAAGCAGCGCAGCTTGATGCGTAGTAAAAAAAAATAATAAATAGACAACTGGTCGACCTCATTAGAAATAAAACCCCAAAAGATTAGATAGACAAACAAACAAACACATAAATGTGGAGAGAAGGGCAGTGCGGGCAGGAGCAAAGGTAAACAGCAGACAGACCAGAATCCTTATCTTTACAAGGTCGACCTCAGAACTTTGTTCAGTTTGTCTCGGTGACGGATAATGGAAGGAAGGGCAGGCAACTGGTCGACTTCATTTAAATAAACAAATAAAAAATAAGATAAACTCTCAGGAATAGACAAATAATAACAAAAAAATTGTAAAGTGGAGAAAGCGAGAGCGCGCGAATGCACTCAACCAAACACAAACAGCACAGCACGATGCGTATTTTTTTTTAAATTGACAAAATAAATCAAAAATAAATAAAAATAAAAATAAGTGGAAAACGCGAGAGTGCACGAGCACACAGGAGCAAAGACAAGCAGCGCAGCTTGATGCGTAGTAAAAAAAATAATAAATAGACAACTGGTCTACCTCATTAGAAATAAAAACCCAAAAGATTAGATACACAAACAAACAAACACATAAATGTGGAGAGAAGGGCAATGCGCGCAGGAGCAAAGGTAAACAGCAGACAGACCTGAATCCTTATCTTTACAAGGTCGACCTCAGAACTTTGTTCAGTTTGTCTCGGTGGCGGATAATGGAAGGAAGGGCAGGCAACTCGTCAACTTAATTTAAATAAACAAATAAAAAATAAGATAAACACTCAGGAATAGATAAATAATAACAAAACAATTGTAAAGTAGAGAAAGCGAGAGCGCGCGAATGCACTCAAGCAAACACAAACAGCACAGCACGATGCGTATTTTTTTTTAAATTGACAAAATAAATCAAAAATAAAAATAAGTGGAAAAGGCGAGAGTGCGTGAGCACACAGGAGCAAAGACAAGCAGCGCAGCTTGATGCGTAGTAAAAAAAATAATAAATAGACAACTGGTCGACCTCATTAGAAATAAAAACCCAAAAGATTAGATAGACAAACAAACAAACACATAAATGTGGAGAGAAGGGCAGTGCGCGCAGGAGCAAATGTAAACAGCAGACAGACCTGAATCCTTATCTTTACAAGGTCGACCTCAGAACTTTGTTCAGTTTGTCTCGGTGACGGATAATGGAAGGAAGGGCTGGCAACTGGTCGACTTCATTTAAATAAACAAATAAAAAATAAGATAAACTCTCAGGAATAGATAAATAATAACAAAAAAATTGTAAAGTGGAGAAAGCGAGAGCGCGCGAATGCACTCAAGCAAACACAAACAGCACAGCACGATGCGTATTTTTTTTAAAATTGACAAAATAAATCAAAATAAATCAAAAATAAAAATAAGTGGAAAAGGCGAGAGTGCGCGAGCACACAGGAGCAAAGACAAGCAGCGCAGGTTGATGCGTAGTAAAAAAAATAATAAATAGACAACTGGTCGACCTCATTAGAAATAAAAACCCAAAAGATTAGATAGACAAACAAACAAACACATACATGTGGAGAGAAGGGCAGTGCGGGCAGGAGCAAAGGTAAACAGCAGACAGACCTGAATCCTTATCTTTACAAGGTCGACCTCAGAACTTTGTTCAGTTTGTCTCGGTGACGGATAATGGAAGGAAGGGCAGGCAACTGGTCAACTTAATTTAAATAAACAAATAAAAAATAAGATAAACTCTCAGGAATAGATAAATAATAACAAAACAATTGTAAAGTGGAGAAAGCGAGAGCGCGCGAATGCACTCAAGCAAACACAAACAGCACAGCACGATGCGTATTTTTTTTTTAAATTGACAAAATAAATCAAAAATAAAACTAAGTGGAAAAGGCGAGAGTGCGCGAGCACACAGGAGCAAAGAAAAGCAGCGCAGCTTGATGCGTAGTAAAAAAAATAATAAATAGAAAACTGGTCGTCCTCATTAGAAATAAAAACCCAAAAGATTAGATAGACAAACAAACAAACACATAAATGTGGAGAGAAGGGCAGTGCGCGCAGGAGCAAAGGTAAACAGCAGACAGACCTGAATCCTTATCTTTACAAGGTCGACTTCAGAACTTTGTTCAGTTTGTCTCGGTGACGGATAATGGAAGGAAGGGCAGGCAACTGGTCGACTTCATTTAAATAAACAAATAAAAAATAAGATAAACTCTCAGGAATAGATAAATAATAACAAAAAAATTGTAAAGTGGAGAATGCGAGAGCGCGCGAATGCACTCAAGCAAACACAAACAGCACAGCACGATGCGTATTTTTTTTTAAAATTGACAAAATAAATCAAAATAAATCAAAAATAAAAATAAGTGGAAAAGGCGAGAGTGCGCGAGCACACAGGAACAAAGACAAGCAGCGCAGGTTGATGCGTAGTAAAAAAAATAATAAATAGACAACTGGTCGACCTCATTAGAAATAAAAACCCAAAAGATTAGATAGACAAACAAACAAACACATACATGTGGAGAGAAGGGCAGTGCGGGCAGGAGCAAAGGTAAACAGCAGACAGACCTGAATCCTTATCTTTACAAGGTCGACCTCAGAACTTTATTCAGTTTGTCTCGGTGACGGATAATGGAAGGAAGGGCAGGCAACTGGACAACTTAATTTAAATAAACAAATAAAAAATAAGATAAACTCTCAGGAATAGATAAATAATAACAAAACAATTGTAAAGTGGAGAAAGCGAGAGCGCGCGAATGCACTCAAGCAAACACAAACAGCACAGCACGATGCGTACTTTTTTTTAAATTGACAAAATAAATCAAAAATAAAAATAAGTGGAAAAGGCGAGAGTGCGCGAGCACACAGGAGCAAAGAAAAGCAGCGCAGCTTGATGCGTGGTAAAAAAAATAATAAATAGACAACTGGTCGACCTCATTAGAAATAAAAACCCAAAAGATTAGATAGACAAACAAACAAACACATAAATGTGGAGAGAAGGGCAGTGCGCGCAGGAGCAAAGGTAAACAGCAGACAGACCTGAATCCTTATCTTTACAAGGTCGACCTCAGAACTTTGTTCAGTTTGTCTCGGTGACGGATAATGGAAGGAAGGGCAGGCAACTGGTCGACTTCATTTAAATAAACAAATAAAAAATAAGATAAACTCTCAGGAATAGATAAATAATAACAAAAAAATTGTAAAGTGGAGAAAGCGAGAGCGCGCGAATGCACTCAAGCAAACACAAACAGCACAGCACGATGCGTATTTTTTTTAAATTGACGAGATAAATCACAAATAAATCAAAAATAAAAATTAGAGGAAAAGGCGAGAGTGCGCGAGCACACAGGAGCAAAAGCAAGCAGCGCAGCTTGATGCGTAGTAAAAAAATAATAAATAGACAACTGGTCGACCTCATTAGAAATAAAATCCCAAAGATTAGATAGACAAACAAACAAACACATAAATGTGGACAGAAGGGCAGTGCGCGCAGGAGCAAAGGTAAACAGCAGACAGACCTGAATCCTTATCTTTACAAGGTCGACCTCAGAACTTTGTTCAGTTTGTCTCGGTGACGGATAATGGAAGGAAGGGCAGGCAACTGGTCGACTTCATTTAAATAAACAAATAAAAAATAAGATAAACTCTCAGGAATAGATAAATAATAACAAAAAATTGTAAAGTGGAGAAAGCGAGAGCGCGCGAATGCACTCAAGCAAACACAAACAGCACAGCACGATGCGTATTTTTTTTAAATGACCAAAATAAATCAAAAATAAATCAAAAATAAAAATAAGTGGAAAAGGCGAGAGTGCGCGAGCACACAGGAGAAAAGACAAGCAGCGCAGCTTGATGCGTAGTAAAAAATAATAATAAATAGACAACTGGTCGACCTCATTAGAAATAAAACCCCAAAAGATTAGATAGACAAACAAACAAACACATAAATATGGAGAGAAGGGCAGTGCGGGCAGGAGCAAAGGTAAACAGCAGACAGACCTGAATCCTTATCTTTACAAGGTCGACCTCAGAACTTTGTTCAGTTTGTCTCGGTGACGGATAATGGAAGGAAGGGCAGGCAACTGGTCGACTTCATTTAAATAAACAAATAAAAAATAAGATAAACTCAGGAATAGATAAATAATAAAAAAAAAATTGTAAAGTGGAGAAAGCGAGAGCGCGCGAATGCACTCAAGCAAACACAAACAGCACAGCACGATGCGTATTTTTTTTAAATTGACAAAATAAATCAAAAATAAATAAAAATAAAAATAAGTGGAAAACGCGAGAGTGCGCGAGCACACAGGAGCAAAGACAAGCAGCGCAGCTTGATGCGCAGTAAAAAAAATAATAAATAGACAACTGGTCGACCTCATTAGAAATAAAAACCGAAAAGATTAGATAGACAAACAAACAAACACATAAATGTGGAGAGAAGGGCAGTGCGGGCAGGAGGAAAGGTAAACAGCAGACAGACCTGAATCCTTATCTTTACAAGGTCGACCTCAGAACTTTGTTCAGTTTGTCTCGGTGACGGATAATGGAAGGAAGGGCAGGCAACTGGTCGACTTCATTTAAATAAACAAATAAAAAATAAGATAAACTCTCAGGAATAGATAAATAATAACAAAAAAATTGTAAAGTGGAGAAAGCGAGAGCGCGCGAATGCACTCAAGCAAACACAAACAGCACAGCACGATGCATATTTTTTTTAAATTGACAAAATAAATCAAAAATAAATAAAAATAAAAATAAGTGGAAAACGCGAGAGTGCGCGAGCACACAGGAGCAAAGACAAGCAGCGCAGCTTGATGCGTAGTAAAAAAAATAATAAATAGACAACTGGTCGACCTCATTAGAAATAAAAACAGAAAAGATTAGATAGACAAACAAACAAACACATAAATGTGGAGAGAAGGGCAGTGCGGGCAGGAACAAAGGTAAACAGCAGACAGACCTGAATCCTTATCTTTACAAGGTCGACCTCAGAACTTTGTTCAGATTGTCTCGGTGACGGATAATGGAAGGAAGGGCAGACAACTGGTCGACTTCATTTAAATAAACAAATAAAAAATAAGACAAACTCTCAGGAATAGATAAATAATAACAAAAAAATTGTAAAGTGGAGAAAGCGAGAGCGCACGAATGCACTCAAGCAAACACAAACAGCACAGCTCGATGCGTATTTTTTTTAATTGAAAAAATAAATAAAAAATAAATCAAAAATAAAAATAAGTGGAAAAGGCGAGAGTGCGCGAGCACACAGGAGCAAAGACAAGCAGCGCAGCTTGATGCGTAGTAAAAAAAATAATAAATAGACAACTGGTCGACCTCATTAGAAATAAAAACCCAAAAGATTAGATACACAAACAAACAAACACATAAATGTGGAGAGAAGGGCAGTGCGCGCAGGAGCAAAGGTAAACAGCAGACAGACCTGAATCCTTATCTTTACAAGGTCGACCTCAGAACTTTGTTCAGTTTGTCTCGGTGACGGATAATGGAAGGAAGGGCAGGCAACTGGTCGACTTCATTTAAATAAACAAATAAAAAATAAGATAAACTCTCAGGAATAGATAAATAATAACAAAAAAATTGTAAAGTGGAGAAAGCGAGAGCGCGCGAATGCACTCAAGCAAACACAAACAGCACAGCACGATGCGAATTATTTTTAAATTGACAAAATAAATCAAAAATAAATCAAAAATAAAAATAAGTGGAAAAGGCGAGAGTGCGCGAGCACACAGGAGCAAAGACAAGCAGCGCAGCTTGATGCGTAGTAAAAAAAATAATAAATAGACAACTGGTCGACCTCATTAGAAATAAAAACCCAAAAGATTAGATAGACAAACAAACAAACACATAAATGTGGAGAGAAGGGCAGTGCGCGCAGGAGCAAAGGTAAACAGCAGACAGACCTGAATCCTTATCTTTACAAGGTCGACCTCAGAACTTTGTTCAGTTTGTCTCGGTGACGGATAATGGAAGGAAGGGCAGGCAACTGGTCGACTTCATTTAAATAAACAAATAAAAAATAAGATAAACTCTCAGGAATAGATAAATAATAACAAAAAAATTGTAAAGTGGAGAAAGCGAGAGCGCGCGAATGCACTCAAGCAAACACAAACAGTACAGCACGATGCGTATTTTTTTTAAATGACCAAAATAAATCAAAAATAAATCAAAAATAAAAATAAGTGGAAAAGGCGAGAGTGCGCGAGCACACAGGAGCAAAGACAAGCAGCGCAGCTTGATGCGTAGTAAAAAAAAATAATAAATAGACAACTGGTCGACCTCATTAGAAATAAAACCCCAAAAGATTAGATAGACAAACAAACAAACACATAAATGTGGATAGAAGGGCAGTGCGGGCAGGAGCAAAGGTAAACAGCAGACAGACCTGAATCCTTATCTTTACAAGGTCGACCTCAGAACTTTGTTCAGTTTTTCTCGGTGACGGAAAATGGAAGGAAGGTCAGGCAACTGGTCGACTTCATTTAAATAAACAAATAAAAAATAAGATAAACTCAGGAATAGATAAATAATAACAAAAAAATTGTAAAGTGGAGAAAGCCAGAGCGCGCGAATGCACTCAAGCAAACACAAACAGCACAGCACGATGCGTATTTTTTTTAAATTGACAAAATAAATCAAAAATAAATAAAAATAAAAATAAGTGGAAAACGCGAGAGTGCGCGAGCACACAGGAGCAAAGACAAGCAGCGCAGCTTGATGCGCAGTAAAAAAAATAATAAATAGACAACTGGTCGACCTCATTAGAAATAAAAACCGAAAAGATTAGATAGACAAACAAACAAACACATAAATGTGGAGAGAAGGGCAGTGCGGGCAGGAGGAAAGGTAAACAGCAGACAGACCTGAATCCTTATCTTTACAAGGTCGACGTCAGAACTTTGTTCAGTTTGTCTCGGTGACGGATAATGGAAAGAAGGGCAGGCAACTGGTCGACTTCATTTAAATAAACAAATAAAAAATAAGATAAACTCTCAGGAATAGATAAATAATAACAAAAAAATTGTAAAGTGGAGAAAGCGAGAGCGCGCGAATGCACTCAACCAAACACAAACAGCACAGCACGATGCGTATTTTTTTTTAAATTGACAAAATAAATCAAAAATAAATAAAAATAAAAATAAGTGGAAAACGCGAGAGTGCACGAGCACACAGGAGCAAAGACAAGCAGCGCAGCTTGATGCGTAGTAAAAAAAATAATAAATAGACAACTGGTCTACCTCATTAGAAATAAAAACCCAAAAGATTAGATACACAAACAAACAAACACATAAATGTGGAGAGAAGGGCAATGCGCGCAGGAGCAAAGGTAAACAGCAGACAGACCTGAATCCTTATCTTTACAAGGTCGACCTCAGAACTTTGTTCAGTTTGTCTCGGTGGCGGATAATGGAAGGAAGGGCAGGCAACTCGTCAACTTAATTTAAATAAACAAATAAAAAATAAGATAAACACTCAGGAATAGATAAATAATAACAAAACAATTGTAAAGTGGAGAAAGCGAGAGCGCGCGAATGCACTCAAGCAAACACAAACAGCACAGCACGATGCGTATTTTTTTTTAAATTGACAAAATAAATCAAAAATAAAAATAAGTGGAAAAGGCGAGAGTGCGTGAGCACACAGGAGCAAAGACAAGCAGCGCAGCTTGATGCGTAGTAAAAAAAATAATAAATAGACAACTGGTCGACCTCATTAGAAATAAAAACCCAAAAGATTAGATAGACGAACAAACAAACACATAAATGTGGAGAGAAGGGCAGTGCGCGCAGGAGCAAAGGTAAACAGCAGACAGACCTGAATCCTTATCTTTACAAGGTCGACCTCAGAACTTTGTTCAGTTTGTCTCGGTGACGGATAATGGAAGGAAGGGCTGGCAACTGGTCGACTTCATTTAAATAAACAAATAAAAAATAAGATAAACTCTCAGGAATAGATAAATAATAACAAAAAAATTGTAAAGTGGAGAAAGCGAGAGCGCGCGAATGCACTCAAGCAAACACAAACAGCACAGCACGATGCGTATTTTTTTTTAAATTGACAAAATAAATCAAAATAAATCAAAAATAAAAATAAGTGGAAAAGGCGAGAGTGCGCGAGCACACAGGAGCAAAGACAAGCAGCGCAGGTTGATGCGTAGTAAAAAAAATAATAAATAGACAACTGGTCGACCTCATTAGAAATAAAAACCCAAAAGATTAGATAGACAAACAAACAAACACATACATGTGGAGAGAAGGGCAGTGCGGGCAGGAGCAAAGGTAAACAGCAGACAGACCTGAATCCTTATCTTTACAAGGTCGACCTCAGAACTTTGTTCAGTTTGTCTCGGTGACGGATAATGGAAGGAAGGGCAGGCAACTGGTCAACTTAATTTAAATAAACAAATAAAAAATAAGATAAACTCTCAGGAATAGATAAATAATAACAAAACAATTGTAAAGTGGAGAAAGCGAGAGCGCGCGAATGCACTCAAGCAAACACAAACAGCACAGCACGATGCGTATTTTTTTTTTAAATTGACAAAATAAATCAAAAATAAAAATAAGTGGAAAAGGCGAGAGTGCGCGAGCACACAGGAGCAAAGAAAAGCAGCGCAGCTTGATGCGTAGTAAAAAAAATAATAAATAGAAAACTGGTCGACCTCATTAGAAATTAAAACCCAAAAGATTAGATAGACAAACAAACAAACACATAAATGTGGAGAGAAGGGCAGTGCGCGCAGGAGCAAAGGTAAACAGCAGACAGACCTGAATCCTTATCTTTACAAGGTCGACCTCAGAACTTTGTTCAGTTTGTCTCGGTGACGGATAATGGAAGGAAGGGCAGGCAACTGGTCGACTTCATTTAAATAAACAAATAAAAAATAAGATAAACTCTCAGAAATAGATAAATAATAACAAAAAAATTGTAAAGTGGAGAAAGCGAGAGTGCGCGAATGCACTCAAGCAAACACAAACAGCACAGCACGATGCGTATTTTTTTTAAATTGACAAAATAAATCAAAAATAAATCAAAAATAAAAATTTGAGGAAAAGGCGAGAGTGCGCGAGCACACAGGAGCAAAGACAAGCAGCGCAGCTTGATGCGTAGTAAAAAAAATAATAAATAGACAACTGGTCGACCTCATTAGAAATAAAATCCCAAAGATTAGATAGACAAACAAACAAACACATAAATGTGGAGAGAAGGGCAGTGCGCGCAGGAGCAAAGGTAAACAGCAGACAGACCTGAATCCTTATCTTTACAAGGTCGACCTCAGAACTTTGTTCAGTTTGTCTCGGTGACGGATAATGGAAGGAAGGGCAGGCAACTGGTCGACTTCATTTAAATAAACAAATAAAAAATAAGATAAACTCTCAGGAATAGATAAATAATAACAAAAAAATTGTAAAGTGGAGAATGCGAGAGCGCGCGAATGCACTCAAGCAAACACAAACAGCACAGCACGATGCGTATTTTTTTTAAAATTGACAAAATAAATCAAAATAAATCAAAAATAAAAATAAGTGGAAAAGGCGAGAGTGCGCGAGCACACAGGAACAAAGACAAGCAGCGCAGGTTGATGCGTAGTAAAAAAAATAATAAATAGACAACTGGTCGACCTCATTAGAAATAAAAACCCAAAAGATTAGATAGACAAACAAACAAACACATACATGTGGAGAGAAGGGCAGTGCGGGCAGGAGCAAAGGTAAACAGCAGACAGACCTGAATCCTTATCTTTACAAGGTCGACCTCAGAACTTTATTCAGTTTGTCTCGGTGACGGATAATGGAAGGAAGGGCAGGCAACTGGACAACTTAATTTAAATAAACAAATAAAAAATAAGATAAACTCTCAGGAATAGATAAATAATAACAAAACAATTGTAAAGTGGAGAAAGCGAGAGCGCGCGAATGCACTCAAGCAAACACAAACAGCACAGCACGATGCGTACTTTTTTTTAAATTGACAAAATAAATCAAAAATAAAAATAAGTGGAAAAGGCGAGAGTGCGCGAGCACACAGGAGCAAAGACAAGCAGCGCAGCTTGATGCGTGGTAAAAAAAATAATAAATAGACAACTGGTCGACCTCATTAGAAATAAAAACCCAAAAGATTAGATAGACAAACAAACAAACACATAAATGTGGAGAGAAGGGCAGTGCGCGCAGGAGCAAAGGTAAACAGCAGACAGACCTGAATCCTTATCTTTACAAGGTCGACCTCAGAACTTTGTTCAGTTTGTCTCGGTGACGGATAATGGAAGGAAGGGCAGGCAACTGGTCGACTTCATTTAAATAAACAAATAAAAAATAAGATAAACTCTCAGGAATAGATAAATAATAACAAAAAAATTGTAAAGTGGAGAAAGCGAGAGCGCACGAATGCACTCAAGCAAACACAAACAGCACAGCACGATGCGTATTTTTTTTAAATTGACGAGATAAATCACAAATAAATCAAAAATAAAAATTAGAGGAAAAGGCGAGAGTGCGCGAGCACACAGGAGCAAAAGCAAGCAGCGCAGCTTGATGCGTAGTAAAAAAATAATAAATAGACAACTGGTCGACCTCATTAGAAATAAAATCCCAAAGATTAGATAGACAAACAAACAAACACATAAATGTGGACAGAAGGGCAGTGCGCCCAGGAGCAAAGGTAAACAGCAGACAGACCTGAATCCTTATCTTTACAAGGTCGACCTCAGAACTTTGTTCAGTTTGTCTCGGTGACGGATAATGGAAGGAAGGGCAGGCAACTGGTCGACTTCATTTAAATAAACAAATAAAAAATAAGATAAACTCTCAGGAATAGATAAATAATAACAAAAAATTGTAAAGTGGAGAAAGCGAGAGCGCGCGAATGCACTCAAGCAAACACAAACAGCACAGCACGATGCGTATTTTTTTTAAATGACCAAAATAAATCAAAAATAAATCAAAAATAAAAATAAGTGGAAAAGGCGAGAGTGCGCGAGCACACAGGAGCAAAGACAAGCAGCGCAGCTTGATGCGTAGTAAAAAAAAATAATAAATAGACAACTGGTCGACCTCATTAGAAATAAAACCCCAAAAGATTAGATAGACAAACAAACAAACACATAAATATGGAGAGAAGGGCAGTGCGGGCAGGAGCAAAGGTAAACAGCAGACAGACCTGAATCCTTATCTTTACAAGGTCGACCTCAGAACTTTGTTCAGTTTGTCTCGGTGACGGATAATGGAAGGAAGGGCAGGCAACTGGTCGACTTCATTTAAATAAACAAATAAAAAATAAGATAAACTCAGGAATAGATAAATAATAACAAAAAAATTGTAAAGTGGAGAAAGCGAGAGCGCGCGAATGCACTCAAGCAAACACAAACAGCACAGCACGATGCGTATTTTTTTTAAATTGACAAAATAAATCAAAAATAAATAAAAATAAAAATAAGTGGAAAACGCGAGAGTGCGCGAGCACACAGGAGCAAAGACAAGCAGCGCAGCTTGATGCGCAGTAAAAAAAATAATAAATAGACAACTGGTCGACCTCATTAGAAATAAAAACCGAAAAGATTAGATAGACAAACAAACAAACACATAAATGTGGAGAGAAGGGCAGTGCGGGCAGGAGGAAAGGTAAACAGCAGACAGACCTGAATCCTTATCTTTACAAGGTCGACCTCAGAACTTTGTTCAGTTTGTCTCGGTGACGGATAATGGAAGGAAGGGCAGGCAACTGGTCGACTTCATTTAAATAAACAAATAAAAAATAAGATAAACTCTCAGGAATAGATAAATAATAACAAAAAAATTGTAAAGTGGAGAAAGCGAGAGCGCGCGAATGCACTCAAGCAAACACAAACAGCACAGCACGATGCATATTTTTTTTAAATTGACAAAATAAATCAAAAATAAATAAAAATAAAAATAAGTGGAAAACGCGAGAGTGCGCGAGCACACAGGAGCAAAGACAAGCAGCGCAGCTTGATGCGTAGTAAAAAAAATAATAAATAGACAACTGGTCGACCTCATTAGAAATAAAAACCGAAAAGATTAGATAGTCAAACAAACAAACACATAAATGTGGAGAGAAGGGCAGTGCGGGCAGGAGCAAAGGTAAACAGCAGACAGACCTGAATCCTTATCTTTACAAGGTCGACCTCAGAACTTTGTTCAGATTGTCTCGGTGACGGATAATGGAAGGAAGGGCAGACAACTGGTCGACTTCATTTAAATAAACAAATAAAAAATAAGACAAACTCTCAGGAATAGATAAATAATAACAAAAAAATTGTAATGTGGAGAAAGCGAGAGCGCACGAATGCACTCAAGCAAACACAAACAGCACAGCTCGATGCGTATTTTTTTAATTGAAAAAATAAATAAAAAATAAATCAAAAATAAAAATAAGTGGAAAAGGCGAGAGTGCGCGAGCACACAGGAGCAAAGACAAGCAGCGCAGCTTGATGCGTAGTAAAAAAAATAATAAATAGACAACTGGTCGACCTCATTAGAAATAAAAACCCAAAAGATTAGATACACAAACAAACAAACACATAAATGTGGAGAGAAGGGCAGTGCGCGCAGGAGCAAAGGTAAACAGCAGACAGACCTGAATCCTTATCTTTACAAGGTCGACCTCAGAACTTTGTTCAGTTTGTCTCGGTGACGGATAATGGAAGGAAGGGCAGGCAACTGGTCGACTTCATTTAAATAAACAAATAAAAAATAAGATAAACTCTCAGGAATAGATAAATAATAACAAAAAAATTGTAAAGTGGAGAAAGCGAGAGCGCGCGAATGCACTCAAGCAAACACAAACAGCACAGCACGATGCGTATTTTTTTTAAATTGACGAGATAAATCATAAATAAATCAAAAATAAAAATTAGAGGAAAAGGCGAGAGTGCGCGAGCACACAGGAGCAAAGGCAAGCAGCGCAGCTTGATGCGTAGTAAAAAAATAATAAATAGACAACTGGTCGACCTCATTAGAAATAAAATCCCAAAGATTAGATAGACAAACAAACAAACACATAAATGTGGACAGAAGGGCAGTGCGCGCAGGAGCAAAGGTAAACAGCAGACAGACCTGAATCCTTATCTTTACAAGGTCGACGTCAGAACTTTGTTCAGTTTGTCTCGGTGACGGATAATGGAAGGAAGGGCAGGCAACTGGTCGACTTCATTTAAATAAACAAATAAAAAATAAGATAAACTCTCAGGAATAGATAAATAATAACAAAAAATTGTAAAGTGGAGAAAGCGAGAGCGCGCGAATGCACTCAAGCAAACACAAACAGCACAGCACGATGCGTATTTTTTTTAAATGACCAAAATAAATCAAAAATAAATCAAAAATAAAAATAAGTGGAAAAGGCGAGAGTGCGCGAGCACACAGGAGCAAAGACAAGCAGCGCAGCTTGATGCGTAGTAAAAAAAAATAATAAATAGACAACTGGTCGACCTCATTAGAAATAAAACCCCAAAAGATTAGATAGACAAACAAACAAACACATAAATGTGGAGAGAAGGGCAGTGCGGGCAGGAGCAAAGGTAAACAGCAGACAGACCTGAATCCTTATCTTTACAAGGTCGACCTCAGAACTTTGTTCAGTTTGTCTCGGTGACGGAAAATGGAAGGAAGGGCAGGCAACTGGTCGACTTCATTTAAATAAACAAATAAAAAATAAGATAAACTCAGGAATAGATAAATAATAACAAAAAAATTGTAAAGTGGAGAAAGCGAGAGCGCGCGAATGCACTCAAGCAAACACAAACAGCACAGCACGATGCGTATTTTTTTTTAAATTGACAAAATAAATCAAAATAAATCAAACATAAAAATAAGTGGAAAAGGCGAGAGTGCGCGAGCACACAGGAGCAAAGACAAGCAGCGCAGCATGATGCGTAGTAAAAAAAATAATAAATAGACAACTGGTCGACCTCATTAGAAATAAAAACCCAAAAGATTAGATAGACAAACAAACAAACACATAAATGTGGAGAGAAGGGCAGTGCATGCAGGAGCAAAGGTAAACAGCAGACAGACCTGAATCCTTATCTTTACAAGGTCGACCTCAGAACTTTGTTCAGTTTGTCTCGGTGACGAATAATGGAAGGAAGGGCAGGCAACTGGTCGACTTCATTTAAATAAACAAATAAAAAATAAGATAAACTCTCAGGAATAGATAAATAATAACAAAAAAATTGTAAAGTGGAGAAAGCGAGAGCGCGCGAATGCACTCAAGCAAACACAAACAGCACAGCACGATGCGTTTTTTTTTTTAAATTGACAAAATAAATCAAAAATAAATAAAAAATAAAAATAAGTGGAAAAGGCGAGAGTGCGCGAGCACACAGGAGCAAAGACAAGAAGCGCAGCTTGATGCGTAGTAAAAAAAATAATAAATAGACAACTGGTCGACCTCATTAGAAAAAAAAACCCAAAAGATTAGATAGACAAACATCAAACACATAAATGTGGAGAGAAGGGCAGTGCGCGCTGGAGCAAAGGTAAACAGCAGACAGACCTGAATCCTTATCTTTACAAGGTCGACCTCAGAAATTTGGTCAGTTTGTCTCGGTGACGGATAATGGAAGGAAGGGCAGGCAACTGGTCGACTTCATTTAAATAAACAAATAAAATATAAGATAAACTCTCAGCAATAGATAAATAATAACAAAATAATTGTAAAGTGGAGAAAGCGAGAGCGCGCGAATGAACTCAAGCAAACACAAACAGTAGAGCACGATGCGTATTTTTTTTTAAATTGACAAAGTAAATCAAAAATAAATCAAAAATAAAAATAAGTGGAAAAGGCGAGAGGTGCGCGAGCACACAGGAGCAAAGACAAGCAGCGCAGCTTGATGCGTAGTAAAAAAAATAATAAATAGACAACTGGTCGACCTCATTAGAAATAAAAACCCAATGGGGGCTGGGGATATGGCCTAGTGGCAAGAGTGCCTGCCTCATATACATGAGGCCCTGGGTTTGATTCCCCAGCACCACATATACAGAAAATGGCCAGAAGTGGCGCTGTGGCTCAAGTGGCAGAGTGCTAGCCTTGAGCAAAAAGAAGCCAGGGACAGTGATCAGGCCCTGAGTCCAAGGCCCAGGAGTGACCCCCCCCCAAAAAAAAAAAAACCAAAAGATTAGATAGACAAACAAACAAACACATAAATGTGGAGAGAAGGGCAGTGCGCGCAGGAGCAAAGGTAAACAGCAGACAGACCTGAATCCTTATCTTTACAAGGTCGACCTCAGAACTTTGTTCAGTTTGTCTCGGTGACGGATAATGGAAGGAAGGGCAGGCAACTGGTCGACTTCATTTAAATAAACAAATAAAAAATAAGATAAACTCTCAGGAATAGATAAATAATAACAAAAAAATTGTAAAGTGGAGAAAGCGAGAGCGCGCGAATGCACTCAAGCAAACACAAACAGCACAGCACGATGCGTATTTTTTTTAAAAATTGACAAAATAAATAAAAAATAAATCAAAAATAAAAATAAGTGGAAAAGGCGAGAGTGCGCGAGCACACAGGAGCAAAGGCAAGCAGCGCAGCTTGATGCGTAGTAAAAAAAATAATAAATAGACAACTGGTCGACCTCATTAGAAATAAAAACCCAAAAGATTAGATAGACAAACAAACAAACACATAAATGTGGAGAGAAGGGCAGTGCGGGCAGGAGCAAAGGTAAACAGCAGACAGACCTGAATCCTTATCTTTACAAGGTCGACCTCAGAACTTTGTTCAGTTTGTCTCGGTGACGGATAATGGAAGGAAGGGCAGGCAACTGGTCGACTTCATTTAAATAAACAAATAAAAAATAAGATAAACTCTCAGGAATAGATAAATAATAACAAAAAAATTGTAAAGTGGAGAAAGCGAGAGCGCGCGAATGCACTCAAGCAAACACAAACAGCACAGCACGATGCGTATTTTTTTTTAAATTGACAAAATAAATCAAAAATAAAAATAAGTGGAAAAGGCGAGAGTGCGCGAGCACACAGGAACAAAGACAAGCAGCGCAGGTTGATGCGTAGTAAAAAAAATAATAAATAGACAACTGGTCGACCTCATTAGAAATAAAAACCCAAAAGATTAGATAGACAAACAAACAAACACATACATGTGGAGAGAAGGGCAGTGCGGGCAGGAGCAAAGGTAAACAGCAGACAGACCTGAATCCTTATCTTTACAAGGTCGACCTCAGAACTTTATTCAGTTTGTCTCGGTGACGGATAATGGAAGGAAGGGCAGGCAACTGGACAACTTAATTTAAATAAACAAATAAAAAATAAGATAAACTCTCAGGAATAGATAAATAATAACAAAACAATTGTAAAGTGGAGAAAGCGAGAGCGCGCGAATGCACTCAAGCAAACACAAACAGCACAGCACGATGCGTACTTTTTTTTAAATTGACAAAATAAATCAAAAATAAAAATAAGTGGAAAAGGCGAGAGTGCGCGAGCACACAGGAGCAAAGACAAGCAGCGCAGCTTGATGCGTGGTAAAAAAAATAATAAATAGACAACTGGTCGACCTCATTAGAAATAAAAACCCAAAAGATTAGATAGACAAACAAACAAACACATAAATGTGGAGAGAAGGGCAGTGCGCGCAGGAGCAAAGGTAAACAGCAGACAGACCTGAATCCTTATCTTTACAAGGTCGACCTCAGAACTTTGTTCAATTTGTCTCGGTGACGGATAATGGAAGGAAGGGCAGGCAACTGGTCGACTTCATTTAAATAAACAAATAAAAAATAAGATAAACTCTCAGGAATAGATAAATAATAACAAAAAAATTGTAAAGTGGAGAAAGCGAGAGCGCACGAATGCACTCAAGCAAACACAAACAGCACAGCACGATGCGTATTTTTTTTAAATTGACGAGATAAATCACAAATAAATCAAAAATAAAAATTAGAGGAAAAGGCGAGAGTGCGCGAGCACACAGGAGCAAAAGCAAGCAGCGCAGCTTGATGCGTAGTAAAAAAATAATAAATAGACAACTGGTCGACCTCATTAGAAATAAAATCCCAAAGATTAGATAGACAAACAAACAAACACATAAATGTGGACAGAAGGGCAGTGCGCGCAGGAGCAAAGGTAAACAGCAGACAGACCTGAATCCTTATCTTTACAAGGTCGACCTCAGAACTTTGTTCAGTTTGTCTCGGTGACGGATAATGGAAGGAAGGGCAGGCAACTGGTCGACTTCATTTAAATAAACAAATAAAAAATATGATAAACTCTCAGGAATAGATAAATAATAACAAAAAATTGTAAAGTGGAGAAAGCGAGAGCGCGCGAATGCACTCAAGCAAACACAAACAGCACAGCACGATGCGTATTTTTTTTAAATGACCAAAATAAATCAAAAATAAATCAAAAATAAAAATAAGTGGAAAAGGCGAGAGTGCGCGAGCACACAGGAGCAAAGACAAGCAGCGCAGCTTGATGCGTAGTAAAAAAAAATAATAAATAGACAACTGGTCGACCTCATTAGAAATAAAACCCCAAAAGATTAGATAGACAAACAAACAAACACATAAATATGGAGAGAAGGGCAGTGCGGGCAGGAGCAAAGGTAAACAGCAGACAGACCTGAATCCTTATCTTTACAAGGTCGACCTCAGAACTTTGTTCAGTTTGTCTCGGTGACGGATAATGGAAGGAAGGGCAGGCAACTGGTCGACTTCATTTAAATAAACAAATAAAAATAAGATAAACTCAGGAATAGATAAATAATAACAAAAAAATTGTAAAGTGGAGAAAGCGAGAGCGCGCGAATGCACTCAAGCAAACACAAACAGCACAGCACGATGCGTATTTTTTTTAAATTGACAAAATAAATCAAAAATAAATAAAAATAAAAATAAGTGGAAAACGCGAGAGTGCGCGAGCACACAGGAGCAAAGACAAGCAGCGCAGCTTGATGCGCAGTAAAAAAAATAATAAATAGACAACTGGTCGACCTCATTAGAAATAAAAACCGAAAAGATTAGATAGACAAACAAACAAACACATAAATGTGGAGAGAAGGGCAGTGCGCGCAGGAGCAAAGGTAAACAGCAGACAGACCTGAATCCTTATCTTTACAAGGTCGACCTCAGAACTTTGTTCAGTTTGTCTCGGTGACGGATAATGGAAGGAAGGGCAGGCAACTGGTCGACTTCATTTAAATAAAGAAATAAATATAAGATAAACTCTCAGGAATAGATAAATAATAACAAAAAAATTGTCAAAGTGGAGAAAGCGAGACGCGCGAATGCACTCAAGCAAACACAAACAGCACAGCACGATGCGTATTTTTTTTTTAAATTGACAAAATAAACCAAAAATAAATCAAAATAAAAATAAGTGGAAAAGGCGAGAGTGCGCGAGCACACAGGAGCAAAGACAAGCAGCGCAGCTTGATGCGTAGTAAAAAAAATAATAAATAGACAACTGCTCGACCTCATTAGAAATAAAAACCCAAAAGATTAGATAGACAAACAAACAAACACATAAATGTGGAGAGAAGGGCAGTGCGCGCAGGAGCAAAGGTAAACAGCAGACAGACCTGAATCCTTATCTTTACAAGGTCGACCTCAAACATTGTTCAGTTTGTCTCGGTGACGGATAATGGAAGGAAGGGCAGGCAACTGGTCGACTTCATTTAAGTAAACAAATAAAAAATAAGATAAACTCTCAGGAATAGATAAATAATAACAAAAAAATTGTAAAGTGGAGAAAGCGAGAGCACGCGAATGCACTCAAGCAAACACAAACAGCACAGCACGATGCGTATTTTTTTTAAATTGACAAAATAAAACAAAAATAAATCAAAAATAGAAATAAGTGGAAAAGGCGAGAGTGCGCGAGCACACAGGAGCAAAGACAAGCAGCGCAGCTTGATGCGTGGGTAAAAAAAACAATAAATAGACAACTGGTCGACCCTCATTAGAAATAAAAACCCAAAAGATTAGATAGACAAACAAACAAACACATAAATGTGGAGAGAAGGCCAGTGCGCGCAGGAGCAAAGGTAAACAGCAGACAGACCTGAATCCTTATCTTTACAAGGTCGACCTCAGAACTTTGTTCAGTTTGTCTCGGTGACGGATAATGGAAGGAAGGGGAGGCAACTGGTAGACTTCATTTAAATAAACAAATAAAAAATAAGATAAACTCTCAGGAATAGATAAATAATAACAAAAAATTGTAAAGTGGAGAAAGCGAGAGCGCGCGATAGCACTCAAGCAAACACAAACAGCACAGCACGATGCGTATTTTATTTTTAAATTGACAAAATAAATCAAAAATAAATCAAAAATAAAAATAAGTGGAAAAGGCGAGAGTCCGCGAGCACACAGGAGCAAAGAAAAGCAGCGCAGCTTGATGCGTAGTAAAAAAAAATAATAAATAGACAACTGGTCGACCTCATTAGAAATAAAAACCCAAAAGATTAGATAGACAAACAAACAAACACATAAATGTGGAGAGAAGGGCAGTGCACGCAGGAGCAAAGGTAAACAGCAGACAGACCTGAATCCTTATCTTTACAAGGTCGACCTCAGAACTTTGTTCAGTTTGTCTCGGTGACGGATAATGGAAGGAAGGGCAGGCAACTGGTCGACTTCATTTAAATAAACTAATAAAAATAAGATAAACTCTCAGGAATAGATAAATAATAACAAAAAAATTGTAAAGTGGAGAAAGCGAGAGCGCGCGAATGCACTCAAGCAAACGCAAACAGCACAGCACGATGCGTATTTTTTTTTAAATTGACAAAATAAATCAAAAATGAATCAAAAATAAAAATAAGTGGAAAAGGCGAGAGTGCGCGAGCACACAGGAGCAAAGACAAGCAGCGCAGCTTGATGCGTAGTAAAAAAAATAATAAATAGACAACTGGTCGACCTCATTAGAAATAAAAACACAAAAGATTAGATAGACAAACAAACAAACACATAAATGTGGACAGAAGGGCAGTGCGCACAGGAGCAAAGGTAAACAGCAGAGAGACCTGAATCCTTATCTTTACAATGTCGACCTCAGAACTTTGTTCAGTTTGTCTCGGTGACGGATAATGGAAGGAAGGGCAGGCAACTGGTCGACTTCATTTAAATAAACAAATAAAAAATAAGATGAACTCTCAGGAATAGATAAATAATAACAAAAAAATTGTAAAGTGGAGAAAGCGAGAGCGCGCGAATGCACTCAAGCAAACACAAACAGCACAGCACGATGCGTATTTTTTTTTAAATTGACAAAATAAATCAAAAATAAATCACAAATAAAAATAAGTGGAAAAGGCGAGAGTGCGCGAGCACACAGGAGCAAAGAAAAGCAGCGCAGCTTGATGCGTAGTAAAAAAAATAATAAATAGACAACTGGTCGACCTCATTAGAAATAAAAACCCAAAAGATTAGATAGACAAACAAACAAACACATAAATGTGGAGAGAAGGGCAGTGCGCGCAGGAGCAAAGGTATACAGCAAACAGACCTGAATCCTTATCTTTACAAGGTCGACCTCAGAACTTTGTTCAATTTGTCTCGGTGACGGATAATGGAAGGAAGGGCAGGCAACTGGTCGACTTCATTTAAATAAACAAATAAAAAATAAGATAAACTCTCAGGAATAGATAAATAATAACAAAAAAATTGTAAAGTGGAGATAGCGAGAGCGCGCGAATGCACTCAAGCAAACACAAACAGCACAGCACGATGCGTATTTTTTTAAAATTGACAAAATAAATCAAAAATAAATCACAAATAAAAATAAGTGGAAAAGGCGAGAGTGCGCGAGCACACAGGAGCAAAGAAAAGCAGCGCAGCTTGATGCGTAGTAAAAAAAATAATAAATAGACAACTGGTCGACCTCATTAGAAATAAAAACCCAAAAGATTAGATAGACAAACAAACAAACACATAAATGTGGAGAGAAGGGCAGTGCGCGCAGGAGCAAAGGTATACAGCAGACAGACCTGAATCCTTATCTTTACAAGGTCGACCTCAGAACTTTGTTCAATTGTCTCGGTGACGGATAATGGAAGGAAGGGCAGGCAACTGGTCCACTTCATTTAAATAAACAAATAAAAAATAAGATAAACTCTCAGGAATAGATAAATAATAACAAAAAAATTGTAAAGTGGAGAAAGCGAGAGCGCGCGAATGCACTCAAGCAAACACAAACAGCACAGCACGATGCGTATTTTTTTTAAATTGACAAAATAAACCAAAAATAAATCAAAAATAAAAATAAGTGGAAAAGGCGAGAGTGCGCGAGCACACAGGAGCAAAGACAAGCAGCGCAGCTTGATGCGTAGTAAAAAAAATAATAAATAGACAACTGGTCGACCTCATTAGAAATAAAATCCCAAAAGATTAGATAGACAAACAAACAAACACATAAATGTGGAGAGAAGGGCAGTGCGCGCAGGAGCAAAGGTAAACAGCAGACAGACCTGAATCCTTATCTTTACAAGGTCGACCTCAGAACTTTGTTCAGTTTGTCTCGGTGACGGATAATGGAAGGAAGGGCAGGCAACTGGTCGACTTCATTTAAATAAACAAATAAAAAATAAGATAAACTCTCAGGAATAGATAAATAATAACAAAAAAATTGTAAAGTGGGGAAAGTGAGAGCGCGCGAATGCATTCAAGCAAACACAAACAGAACAGCACGATGCGTATTTTTTTTAAATTGACAAAATAAATCAAAAATAAATCAAAATAAAAATAAGTGGAAAAGGCGAGAGTGCGCGAGCACACAGGAGCAAAGACAAGCAGCGCAGCTTGATGCGTAGTAAAAAAATAATAAATAGACAACTGGTCGACCTCATTAGAAATAAAAACCCAAAAGATTAGATAGACAAACAAACAAACACATAAATGTGGAGAGAAGGGCAGTGCGCGCAGGAGCAAAGGTAAACAGCAGACAGACCTGAATCCTTATCTTTAAAAGGTCGACCTCAGAACTTTGTTCAGTTTGACTCGGTGACGGATAATGGAAGGAAGGGCAGGCAACTGGTCGACTTCATTTAAATAAACAAATCAAAAATAAGATAAACTCTCAGGAATAGATAAATAATAACAAAAAAATTGTAAAGTGGAGAAAGCGAGAGCGCGCGAATGCACTCAAGCAAACACAAACAGCACAGCACGATGCGTAT
>NW_025958588.1:0-40872 GCF_023159225.1 Perognathus longimembris pacificus | reverse complement strand
CTTTCTCCACTTTACAATTTTTTTGTTATTATTTATCTATTCCTGAGAGTTTGTCTTATTTTTTTTTGTTTATTTAAATGAAGTCGACCAGTTGCCTGCCCTTCCTTCCATTATCCGTCACCGAGACAAACTGAACAAAGTTCAGAGGTCGACCTTGTAAAGATAAGGATTCAGGTCTGTCTGCTGTTTACCTTTGCTACTGCGCGCACTGCCCTTCTCTCCATATTTATGTGTTTTTTTTTTTGTCTATCTAATCTTTTGGGTTTTTATTTCTAATGAGGTCGACCAGTTGTCTATTTATTATTTTTTTACTAACGCATCAAGCTGCGCTGCTTGTCTTTGCTCCTGTGTGCTCGCGCACTCTCGCCTTTTCCACTTATTTTTATTTTTGATTTATTTTTGATTTATTTTGTCAATTTAAAAAAATACGCATCGTGCTGTGCTGTTTGTGTTTGCTTGAGTGCATTGCGCGCTCTCGCTTTCTCCACTTTACAATTTTTTGTTATTATTTATCTATTCCTGAGAGTTTATCTTATTTTTTATTTGTTTATTTAAATGAAGTCGACCAGTTGCCTGCCCTTCCTTCCATTATCCGTCACCGAGACAAACTCAACAAAGTTCTGAGGTCGACCTTGTAAAGATAAGGATTCAGGTCTGTCTGCTGTTTACCTTTGCTCCTGCGCGCACTGCCCTTCTCTCCACATTTATGTGTTTGTTTGTTTGTCTATCTAATCTTTTGGGTTTTTATTTCTAATGTGGTCGACCAGTTGTCTATTTATTATTTTGTTTACTACGCATCAAGCTGCGCTGCTTGTCTTTGCTCCTGTGTGCTCGCGCACTCTCGCCTTTTCCACTTATTTTATTTTTGATTTATTTTTGATTCATTTTGTCAATTTTAAAAAAAATACGCATCGTGCTGTGCTGTTTGTGTTTGCTTGAGTGCATTCGCACGCTCTCGCTATCTCCACTTTACAATTTTTTTGTTATTATTTATCTATTCCTGAGAGTTTATCTTATTTTTTATTTGTTTATTTAAATGAAGTCGACCAGTTGCCTGCCCTTCCTTCCATTATCCGTCACCGAGACAAACTGAACAAAGTTCTGAGGTCGACCTTGTAAAGATAAGGATTCAGGTCTGTCTGCTGTTTACCTTTGCTCCTGCGCGCACTGCCCTTCTCTCCACATTTATGTGTTTGTTTGTTTGTCTATCTAATCTTTTGGGTTTTTATTTCTAATGAGGTCGACCAGTTGTCTATTTATTTTTTTTTTCTACGCATCATGCTGCGCTGCTTGTCTTTGCTCCTGTGTGCTCGCGCACTCTCGCCTTTCCACTTAATTTTATTTTTGATTTATTTTTGATTTATTTTGTCAATTTAAAAAAAAATACGCATCGTGCTGTGCTCTTTGTGTTTGCTTGAGTGCATTCGCGCGCTCTCGCTTTCTCCACTTTACAATTTTTTTGTTATTATTTATCTATTCCTGAGAGTTTATCTTATTTTTTATTTGTTTATTTAAATGAAGTCGACCAGTTGCCTGCCCTTCCTTCCATTATCCGTCACCGAGACAAACTGAACAAAGTTCTGAGGTCGACCTTGTAAAGATAAGGATTCAGGTCTGTCTGCTGTTTACCTTTGCTCCTGCGCGCACTGCCCTTCTCTCCACATTTATGTGTTTGTTTGTTTGTCTATCTAATCTTTTGGGTTTTTATTTCTAATGAGGTCGACCAGTTGTCTATTTATTATTTTTTTTACTACGCATCAAGCTGCGCTGCTTGTCTTTGCTCCTGTGTGCTCGCGCACTCTCGCCTTTTCCACTTATTTTTATTTTTGATTTATTTTTGATTTATTTTGTCATTTTAAAAAAAATACGCATCGTGCTGTGCTGTTTGTGTTTGCTTGAGTGCATTCGCGCGCTCTCGCTTTCTCCACTTTACAATTTTTTTGTTATTATTTATCTATTCCTGAGAGTTTATCTTATTTTTTTATTTGTTTATTTAAATGAAGTCGACCAGTTGCCTGCCCTTCCTTCCATTATCCGTCACCGAGGCAACCTGAACAAAGTTCTGAGGTCGACCTTGTAAAGATAAGGATTCAGGTCTGTCTGCTGTTTACCTTTGCTCCTGCGCGCACTGCCCTTCTCTCCACATTTATGTGTTTGTTTGTTTGTCTATCTAATCTTTTGGGTTTTTATTTCTAATGAGGTCGACCAGTTGTCTATTTATTATTTTTTTTACTACGCATCAAGCTGCGCTGCTTGTCTTTGCTCCTGTGTGCTCGCGCACTCTCGCCTTTTCCACTTATTTTTATTTTGATTTATTTTTGATTTATTTTGTCAATTTAAAAAAAAATACGCATCGTGCTGTGCTGTTTGTGTTTGCTTGAGTGCATTCGCGCGCTCTCGCTTTCTCCACTTTACAAATTTTGTTATTATTTATCTATTCCTGAGAGTTTATCTTATTTTTTATTTGTTTTATTTAAATGAAGTCGACCAGTTGCCTGCCCTTCCTTCCATTATCCGTCACCGAGACAAACTGAACAAAGTTCTGAGGTCGACCTTGTAAAGATAAGGATTCAGGTCTGTCTGCTGTTTACCTTGCTCCTGCGCGCACTGCCCTTCTCTCCACATTTATGTGTTTGTTGTTTGTCTATCTAATCTTTTGGGTTTTATTTCTAATGAGGTCGACCAGTTGTCTATTTATTATTTTTTTTACTACGCATCAAGCTGCGCTGCTTGTCTTTGCTCCTGTGTGCTCGCGCACTCTCGCCTTTTCCACTTATTATTATTTTTGATTTATTTTTGATTCATTTTGTCAATTTTAAAAAAAATACGCATCGTGCTTTGCTGTTTGTGTTTGCTTGAGTGCATTCGCACGCTCTCGCTTTCTCCACTTTACAATTTTTTTTGTTATTATTTATCTATTCCTGAGAGTTTATCTTATTTTTTATTTGTTTATTTAAATGAAGTCGACCAGTTGCCTGCCCTTCCTACCATTATCCGTCACCGAGACAAACTGAACAAAGTTCTGAGGTCGACCTTGTAAAGATAAGGATTCAGGTCTGTCTGCTGTTTACATTTGCTCCTGCGCACACTGCCCTTCTCTCCACATTTATGTGTTTTTTTTTTTGTCTATCTAATCTTTTGGGTTTTTATTTCTAATGAGGTCGACCAGTTGTCTATTTATTATTTTTTTTTACTACGCATCATGCTGCGCTGCTTGTCTTTGCTCCTGTGTGCTCGCGCACTCTCGCCTTTTCCACTTATTTTTATTTTGATTTATTTTTGATTTATTTTGTCAATTTAAAAAAAATACGCATCGTGCTGTGCTCTTTGTGTTTGCTTGAGTGCATTCGCGCGCTCTCGCTTTCTCCACTTTACAATTTTTTTGTTATTATTTATCTATTCCTGAGAGTTTATCTTATTTTTTATTTGTTTATTTAAATGAAGTCGACCAGTTGCCTGCCTTCCTTCCATTATCCGTCACCGAGACAAACTGAACAAAGTTCTGAGGTCGACCTTGTAAAGATAAGGATTCAGGTCTGTCTGCTGTTTACCTTTGCTCCTGCGCGCACTGCCCTTCTCTCCACATTTATGTGTTTGTTTGTTTGTCTATCTAATCTTTTGGGTTTTTATTTCTAATGAGGTCGACCAGTTGTCTATTTATTATTTTTTTTACTACGCATCAAGCTGCGCTGCTTGTCTTTGCTCCTGTGTGCTCGCGCACTCTCGCCTTTTCCACTTATTTTTATTTTTGATTTATTTTGATTTATTTTGTCAATTTAAAAAAAATACGCATCGTGCTGTGCTGTTTGTGTTTGCTTGAGTGCATTCGCGCGCTCTCGCTTTCTCCACTTTACAATTTTTTTGTTATTATTTATCTATTCCTGAGAGTTTATCTTATTTTTTATTTGTTTATTTAAATGAAGTCGACCAGTTGCCTGCCCTTCCTTCCATTATCCGTCACCGAGACAACCTGAACAAAGTTCTGAGGTCGACCTTGTAAAGATAAGGATTCAGGTCTGTCTGCTGTTTACCTTTGCTCCTGCGCGCACTGCCCTTCTCTCCACATTTATGTGTTTGTTTGTTTGTCTATCTAATCTTTTGGGTTTTTATTTCTAATGAGGTCGACCAGTTGTCTATTTATTATTTTTTTTACTACGCATCAAGCTGCGCTGCTTGTCTTTGCTCCTGTGTGCTCGCGCACTCTCGCCTTTTCCACTTATTTTTATTTTTGATTTATTTTTGATTTATTTTGTCAATTTTAAAAAAAAATACGCATCGTGCTGTGCTGTTTGTGTTTGCTTGAGTGCATTCGCGCGCTCTCGCTTTCTCCACTTTACAAATTTTGTTATTATTTATCTATTCCTGAGAGTTTATCTTATTTTTATTTGTTTATTTGAATGAAGTCGACCAGTTGCCTGCCCTTCCTTCCATTATCCGTCACCGAGACAAACTGAACAAAGTTCTGAGGTCGACCTTGTAAAGATAAGGATTCAGGTCTGTCTGCTGTTTACCTTTGCTCCTGCGCGCACTGCCCTTCTCTCCACATTTATGTGTTTTTTTTTTTTGTCTATCTAATCTTTTGGGTTTTTATTTCTAATGAGGTCGACCAGTTGTCTATTTATTATTTTTTTTACTACGCATCAAGCTGCGCTGCTTGTCTTTGCTCCTGTGTGCTCGCGCACTCTCGCCTTTTCCACTTATTTTTATTTTTGATTTATTTTTGATTTATTTTGTCATTTTAAAAAAAATACGCATCGTGCTGTGCTGTTTGTGTTTGCTTGAGTGCATTGCGCGCTCTCGCTTTCTCCACTTTACAATTTTTTGTTATTATTTATCTATTCCTGAGAGTTTATCTTATTTTTTATTTGTTTATTTAAATGAAGTCGACCAGTTGCCTGCCCTTCCTTCCATTATCCGTCACCGAGACAAACTGAACAAAGTTCTGAGGTCGACCTTGTAAAGATAAGGATTCAGGTCTGTCTGCTGTTTACCTTTGCTCCTGCGCGCACTGCCCTTCTCTCCACATTTATGTGTTTGTTTGTTTGTCTATCTAATCTTTTGGGTTTTTATTTCTAATGAGGTCGACCAGTTGTCTATTTATTATTTTTTTTACTACGCATCAAGCTGCGCTGCTTGTCTTGGCTCCTGTGTGTGCTCGCGCACTCTCGCCTTTTCCACTTATTTTTATTTTTGATTTATTTTTGATTCATTTTGTCAATTTAAAAAAAATACGCATCGTGCTGTGCTGTTTGTGTTTGCTTGAGTGCATTCGCACGCTCTCGCTTTCTCCACTTTACAATTTTTTTGTTATTATTTATCTATTCCTGAGAGTTTATCTTATTTTTATTTGTTTATTTAAATGAAGTCGACCAGTTGCCTGCCCTTCCTACCATTATCCGTCACCGAGACAAACTGAACAAAGTTCTGAGGTCGACCTTGTAAAGATAAGGATTCAGGTCTGTCTGCTGTTTACATTTGCTCCTGCGCACACTGCCCTTCTCTCCACATTTATGTGTTTTTTTTTTTGTCTATCTAATCTTTTGGGTTTTTATTTCTAATGAGGTCGACCAGTTGTCTATTTATTATTTTTTTTACTACGCATCATGCTGCGCTGCTTGTCTTTGCTCCTGTGTGCTCGCGCACTCTCGCCTTTTCCACTTATTTTTATTTTTGATTTATTTTTGATTTATTTTGTCAATTTAAAAAAAATACGCATCGTGCTGTGCTCTTTGTGTTTGCTTGAGTGCATTCGCGCGCTCTCGCTTTCTCCACTTTACAATTTTTTTGTTATTATTTATCTATTCCTGAGAGTTTATCTTATTTTTTATTTGTTTATTTAAATGAAGTCGACCAGTTGCCTGCCCTTCCTTCCATTATCCGTCACCGAGACTAACTGAACAAAGTTCTGAGGTCGACCTTGTAAAGATAAGGATTCAGGTCTGTCTGCTGTTTACCTTTGCTCCTGCGCGCACTGCCCTTCTCTCCACATTTATGTGTTTGTTTGTTTGTCTATCTAATCTTTTGGGTTTTTATTTCTAATGAGGTCGACCAGTTGTCTATTTATTATTTTTTTTACTACGCATCAAGCTGCGCTGCTTGTCTTTGCTCCTGTGTGCTCGCGCACTCTCGCCTTTTCCACTTATTTTTATTTTTGATTTATTTTTGATTTATTTTGTCAATTTAAAAAAAATACGCATCGTGCTGTGCTGTTTGTGTTTGCTTGAGTGCATTCGCGCGCTCTCGCTTTCTCCACTTTACAATTTTTTTGTTATTATTTATCTATTCCTGAGAGTTTATCTTATTTTTTATTTGTTTATTTAAATGAAGTCGACCAGTTGCCTGCCCTTCCTTCCATTATCCGTCACCGAGACAAACTGAACAAAGTTCTGAGGTCGACCTTGTAAAGATAAGGATTCAGGTCTGTCTGCTGTTTACCTTTGCTCCTGCGCGCACTGCCCTTCTCTCCACATTTATGTGTTTGTTTGTTTGTCTATCTAATCTTTTGGGTTTTTATTTCTAATGAGGTCGACCAGTTGTCTATTTATTATTTTTTTTACTACGCATCAAGCTGCGCTGCTTGTCTTTGCTCCTGTGTGCTCGCGCACTCTCGCCTTTTCCACTTATTTTTATTTTTGATTTATTTTTGATTTATTTTGTCAATTTTAAAAAAAATACGCATCGTGCTGTGCTGTTTGTGTTTGCTTGAGTGCATTCGCGCGCTCTCGCTTTCTCCACTTTACAAATTTTGTTATTATTTATCTATTCCTGAGAGTTTATCTTATTTTTTATTTGTTTATTTAAATTAAGTCGACCAGTTGCCTGCCCTTCCTTCCATTATCCGTCACCGAGACAAACTGAACAAAGTTCTGAGGTCGACTTTGTAAAGATAAGGATTCAGGTCTGTCTGCTGTTTACCTTTGCTCCTGCGCGCACTGCCCTTCTCTCCACATTTATGTGTTTGTTTGTTTGTCTATTTAATCTTTTGGGTTTTTATTTCTAATGAGGTCGACCAGTTGTCTATTTATTATTTTTTTTACTACGCATCAAGCTGCGCTGCTTGTCTTTGCTCCTGTGTGCTCGCGCACTCTCGCCTTTTCCACTTATTTTTATTTTTGATTTATTTTTGATTCATTTTGTCAATTTTAAAAAAAATACGCATCGTGCTTTGCTGTTTGTGTTTGCTTGATTGCATTCGCACGCTCTCGCTTTCTCCACTTTACAATTTTTTTGTTATTATTTATCTATTCCTGAGAGTTTATCTTATTTTTTATTTGTTTATTTAAATGAAGTCGACCAGTTGCCTGCCCTTCCTACCATTATCCGTCACCGAGACAAACTGGACAAAGTTCTGAGGTCGACCTTGTAAAGATAAGGATTCAGGTCTGTCTGCTGTTTACATTTGCTCCTGCGCACACTGCCCTTCTCTCCACATTTATGTGTTTTTTTTTTTTGTCTATCTAATCTTTTGGGTTTTTATTTCTAATGAGGTCGACCAGTTGTCTATTTATTATTTTTTTTACTACGCATCATGCTGCGCTGCTTGCCTTTGCTCCTGTGTGCTCGCGCACTCTCGCCTTTTCCACTTATTTTTATTTTTGATTTATTTTTGATTTATTTTGTCAATTTAAAAAAAATACGCATCGTGCTGTGCTCTTTGTGTTTGCTTGAGTGCATTCGCGCGCTCTCGCTTTCTCCACTTTACAATTTTTTTGTTATTATTTATCTATTCCTGAGAGTTTATCTTATTTTTTATTTGTTTATTTAAATGAAGTCGACCAGTTGCCTGCCCTTCCTTCCATTATCCGTCACCGAGACAAACTGAACAAAGTTCTGACGTCGACCTTGTAAAGATAAGGATTCAGGTCTGTCTGCTGTTTACCTTTGCTCCTGCGCGCACTGCCCTTCTCTCCACATTTATGTGTTTGTTTGTTTGTCTATCTAATCTTTTGGGTTTTTATTTCTAATGAGGTCGACCAGTTGTCTATTTATTATTTTTTTTACTACGCATCAAGCTGCGCTGCTTGTCTTTGCTCCTGTGTGCTCGCGCACTCTCGCCTTTTCCACTTATTTTATTTTTGATTTATTTTTGATTTATTTTGTCAATTTAAAAAAAATACGCATCGTGCTGTGCTGTTTGTGTTTGCTTGAGTGCATTCGCGCGCTCTCGCTTTCTCCACTTTACAATTTTTTTGTTATTATTTATCTATTCCTGAGAGTTTATCTTATTTTTTATTTGTTTATTTAAATGAAGTCGACCAGTTGCCTGCCCTTCCTTCCATTATCCGTCACCGAGACAACCTGAACAAAGTTCTGAGGTCGACCTTGTAAAGATAAGGATTCAGGTCTGTCTGCTGTTTACCTTTGCTCCTGCGCGCACTGCCCTTCTCTCCACATTTATGTGTTTGTTTGTTTGTCTATCTAATCTTTTGGGTTTTTATTTCTAATGAGGTCGACCAGTTGTCTATTTATTATTTTTTTTACTACGCATCAAGCTGCGCTGCTTGTCTTTGCTCCTGTGTGCTCGCGCACTCTCGCCTTTTCCACTTATTTTTATTTTTGATTTATTTTTGATTTATTTTGTCAATTTTAAAAAAAAATACGCATCGTGCTGTGCTGTTTGTGTTTGCTTGAGTGCATTCGCGCGCTCTCGCTTTCTCCACTTTACAAATTTTGTTATTATTTATCTATTCCTGAGAGTTTATCTTATTTTTTATTTGTTTATTTGAATGAAGTCGACCAGTTGCCTGCCCTTCCTTCCATTATCCGTCACCGAGACAAACTGAACAAAGTTCTGAGGTCGACCTTGTAAAGATAAGGATTCAGGTCTGTCTGCTGTTTACCTTTGCTCCTGCGCGCACTGCCCTTCTCTCCACATTTATGTGTTTTTTTTTTTGTCTATCTAATCTTTTGGGTTTTTATTTCTAATGAGGTCGACCAGTTGTCTATTTATTATTTTTTTTACTACGCATCAAGCTGCGCTGCTTGTCTTTGCTCCTGTGTGCTCGCGCACTCTCGCCTTTTCCACTTATTTTTATTTTTGATTTATTTTTGATTTATTTTGTCAATTTTAAAAAAAATACGCATCGTGCTGTGCTGTTTGTGTTTGCTTGAGTGCATTGCGCGCTCTCGCTTTCTCCACTTTACAATTTTTTGTTATTATTTATCTATTCCTGAGAGTTTATCTTATTTTTTATTTGTTTATTTAAATGAAGTCGACCAGTTGCCTGCCCTTCCTTCCATTATCCGTCACCGAGACAAACTGAACAAAGTTCTGAGGTCGACCTTGTAAAGATAAGGATTCAGGTCTGTCTGCTGTTTACCTTTGCTCCTGCGCGCACTGCCCTTCTCTCCACATTTATGTGTTTGTTTGTTTGTCTATCTAATCTTTTGGGTTTTTATTTCTAATGAGGTCGACCAGTTGTCTATTTATTATTTTTTTTACTACGCATCAAGCTGCGCTGCTTGTCTTTGCTCCTGTGTGTGCTCGCGCACTCTCGCCTTTTCCACTTATTTTTATTTTTGATTTATTTTTGATTCATTTTGTCAATTTTAAAAAAAATACGCATCGTGCTGTGCTGTTTGTGTTTGCTTGAGTGCATTCGCACGCTCTCGCTTTCTCCACTTTACAATTTTTTTGTTATTATTTATCTATTCCTGAGAGTTTATCTTATTTTTTATTTGTTTATTTAAATGAAGTCGACCAGTTGCCTGCCCTTCCTACCATTATCCGTCACCGAGACAAACTGAACAAAGTTCTGAGGTCGACCTTGTAAAGATAAGGATTCAGGTCTGTCTGCTGTTTACATTTGCTCCTGCGCACACTGCCCTTCTCTCCACATTTATGTGTTTTTTTTTTTTGTCTATCTAATCTTTTGGGTTTTTATTTCTAATGAGGTCGACCAGTTGTCTATTTATTATTTTTTTTACTACGCATCATGCTGCGCTGCTTGTCTTTGCTCCTGTGTGCTCGCGCACTCTCGCCTTTTCCACTTATTTTTATTTTTGATTTATTTTTGATTTATTTTGTCAATTTAAAAAAAATACGCATCGTGCTGTGCTCTTTGTGTTTGCTTGAGTGCATTCGCGCGCTCTCGCTTTCTCCACTTTACAATTTTTTTGTTATTATTTATCTATTCCTGAGAGTTTATCTTATTTTTTATTTGTTTATTTAAATGAAGTCGACCAGTTGCCTGCCCTTCCTTCCATTATCCGTCACCGAGACAAACTGAACAAAGTTCTGAGGTCGACCTTGTAAAGATAAGGATTCAGGTCTGTCTGCTGTTTACCTTTGCTCCTGCGCGCACTGCCCTTCTCTCCACATTTATGTGTTTGTTTGTTTGTCTATCTAATCTTTTGGGTTTTTATTTCTAATGAGGTCGACCAGTTGTCTATTTATTATTTTTTTTACTACGCATCAAGCTGCGCTGCTTGTCTTTGCTCCTGTGTGCTCGCGCACTCTCGCCTTTTCCACTTATTTTTATTTTTGATTTATTTTTGATTTATTTTGTCAATTTAAAAAAAATACGCATCGTGCTGTGCTGTTTGTGTTTGCTTGAGTGCATTCGCGCGCTCTCGCTTTCTCCACTTTACAATTTTTTTGTTATTATTTATCTATTCCTGAGAGTTTATCTTATTTTTTATTTGTTTATTTAAATGAAGTCGACCAGTTGCCTGCCCTTCCTTCCATTATCCGTCACCGAGACAAACTGAACAAAGTTCTGAGGTCGACCTTGTAAAGATAAGGATTCAGGTCTGTCTGCTGTTTACCTTTGCTCCTGCGCGCACTGCCCTTCTCTCCACATTTATGTGTTTGTTTGTTTGTCTATCTAATCTTTTGGGTTTTTATTTCTAATGAGGTCGACCAGTTGTCTATTTATTATTTTTTTTACTACGCATCAAGCTGCGCTGCTTGTCTTTGCTCCTGTGTGCTCGCGCACTCTCGCCTTTTCCACTTATTTTTATTTTTGATTTATTTTTGATTTATTTTGTCAATTTTAAAAAAAAATACGCATCGTGCTGTGCTGTTTGTGTTTGCTTGAGTGCATTCGCGCGCTCTCGCTTTCTCCACTTTACAAATTTTGTTATTATTTATCTATTCCTGAGAGTTTATCTTATTTTTTATTTGTTTATTTAAATTAAGTCGACCAGTTGCCTGCCCTTCCTTCCATTATCCGTCACCGAGACAAACTGAACAAAGTTCTGAGGTCGACCTTGTAAAGATAAGGATTCAGGTCTGTCTGCTGTTTACCTTTGCTCCTGCGCGCACTGCCCTTCTCTCCACATTTATGTGTTTGTTTGTTTGTCTATTTAATCTTTTGGGTTTTTATTTCTAATGAGGTCGACCAGTTGTCTATTTATTATTTTTTTTACTACGCATCAAGCTGCGCTGCTTGTCTTTGCTCCTGTGTGCTCGCGCACTCTCGCCTTTTCCACTTATTTTTATTTTTGATTTATTTTTGATTCATTTTGTCAATTTTAAAAAAAATACGCATCGTGCTTTGCTGTTTGTGTTTGCTTGATTGCATTCGCACGCTCTCGCTTTCTCCACTTTACAATTTTTTTGTTATTATTTATCTATTCCTGAGAGTTTATCTTATTTTTTATTTGTTTATTTAAATGAAGTCGACCAGTTGCCTGCCCTTCCTACCATTATCCGTCACCGAGACAAACTGAACAAAGTTCTGAGGTCGACCTTGTAAAGATAAGGATTCAGGTCTGTCTGCTGTTTACATTTGCTCCTGCGCACACTGCCCTTCTCTCCACATTTATGTGTTTTTTTTTTTGTCTATCTAATCTTTTGGGTTTTTATTTCTAATGAGGTCGACCAGTTGTCTATTTATTATTTTTTTTACTACGCATCATGCTGCGCTGCTTGCCTTTGCTCCTGTGTGCTCGCGCACTCTCGCCTTTTCCACTTATTTTTATTTTTGATTTATTTTTGATTTATTTTGTCAATTTAAAAAAAATACGCATCGTGCTGTGCTCTTTGTGTTTGCTTGAGTGCATTCGCGCGCTCTCGCTTTCTCCACTTTACAATTTTTTTGTTATTATTTATCTATTCCTGAGAGTTTATCTTATTTTTTATTTGTTTATTTAAATGAAGTCGACCAGTTGCCTGCCCTTCCTTCCATTATCCGTCACCGAGACAAACTGAACAAAGTTCTGAGGTCGACCTTGTAAAGATAAGGATTCAGGTCTGTCTGCTGTTTACCTTTGCTCCTGCCCGCACTGCCCTTCTCTCCACATTTATGTGTTTGTTTGTTTGTCTATCTAATCTTTTGGGTTTTTATTTCTAATGAGGTCGACCAGTTGTCTATTTATTATTTTTTTTACTACGCATCAAGCTGCGCTGCTTGTCTTTGCTCCTGTGTGCTCGCGCACTCTCGCCTTTTCCACTTATTTTTATTTTTGATTTATTTTTGATTTATTTTGTCAATTTAAAAAAAATACGCATCGTGCTGTGCTGTTTGTGTTTGCTTGAGTGCATTCGCGCGCTCTCGCTTTCTCCACTTTACAATTTTTTTGTTATTATTTATCTATTCCTGAGAGTTTATCTTATTTTTTATTTGTTTATTTAAATGAAGTCGACCAGTTGCCTGCCCTTCCTTCCATTATCCGTCACCGAGACAACCTGAACAAAGTTCTGAGGTCGACCTTGTAAAGATAAGGATTCAGGTCTGTCTGCTGTTTACCTTTGCTCCTGCGCGCACTGCCCTTCTCTCCACATTTATGTGTTTGTTTGTTTGTCTATCTAATCTTTTGGGTTTTTATTTCTAATGAGGTCGACCAGTTGTCTATTTATTATTTTTTTTACTACGCATCAAGCTGCGCTGCTTGTCTTTGCTCCTGTGTGCTCGCGCACTCTCGCCTTTTCCACTTATTTTTATTTTTGATTTATTTTTGATTTATTTTGTCAATTTTAAAAAAAAATACGCATCGTGCTGTGCTGTTTGTGTTTGCTTGAGTGCATTCGCGCGCTCTCGCTTTCTCCACTTTACAAATTTTGTTATTATTTATCTATTCCTGAGAGTTTATCTTATTTTTTATTTGTTTATTTAAATGAAGTCGACCAGTTGCCTGCCCTTCCTTCCATTATCCGTCACCGAGACAAACTGAACAAAGTTCTGAGGTCGACCTTGTAAAGATAAGGATTCAGGTCTGTCTGCTGTTTACCTTTGCTCCTGCGTGCACTGCCCTTCTCTCCACATTTATGTGTTTTTTTTTTTTTGTCTATCTAATCTTTTGGGTTTTTATTTCTAATGAGGTCGACCAGTTGCCTATTTATTATTTTTTTTACTACGCATCAAGCTGCGCTGCTTGTCTTTGCTCCTGTGTGCTCGCGCACTCTCGCCTTTTCCACTTATTTTTATTTTTGATTTATTTTTGATTTATTTTGTCAATTTTAAAAAAAATACGCATCGTGCTGTGCTGTTTGTGTTTGCTTGAGTGCATTGCGCGCTCTCGCTTTCTCCACTTTACAATTTTTTGTTATTATTTATCTATTCCTGAGAGTTTATCTTATTTTTTATTTGTTTATTTAAATGAAGTCGACCAGTTGCCTGCCCTTCCTTCCATTATCCGTCACCGAGACAAACTGAACAAAGTTCTGAGGTCGACCTTGTAAAGATAAGGATTCAGGTCTGTCTGCTGTTTACCTTTGCTCCTGCGCGCACTGCCCTTCTCTCCACATTTATGTGTTTGTTTGTTTGTCTATCTAATCTTTTGGGTTTTTATTTCTAATGAGGTCGACCAGTTGTCTATTTATTATTTTTTTTACTACGCATCAAGCTGCGCTGCTTGTCTTTGCTCCTGTGTGCTCGCGCACTCTCGCCTTTTCCACTTATTTTTATTTTTGATTTATTTTTGATTCATTTTGTCAATTTAAAAAAAAATACGCATCGTGCTGTGCTGTTTGTGTTTGCTTGAGTGCATTCGCACGCTCTCGCTTTCTCCACTTTACAATTTTTTTGTTATTATTTATCTATTCCTGAGAGTTTATCTTATTTTTTATTTGTTTATTTAAATGAAGTCGACCAGTTGCCTGCTCTTCCTACCATTATCCGTCACCGAGACAAACTGAACAAAGTTCTGAGGTCGACCTTGTAAAGATAAGGATTCAGGTCTGTCTGCTGTTTACATTTGCTCCTGCGCACACTGCCCTTCTCTCCACATTTATGTGTTTTTTTTTTTTGTCTATCTAATCTTTTGGGTTTTTATTTCTAATGAGGTCGACCAGTTGTCTATTTATTATTTTTTTTACTACGCATCATGCTGCGCTGCTTGTCTTTGCTCCTGTGTGCTCGCGCACTCTCGCCTTTTCCACTTATTTTTATTTTTGATTTATTTTTGATTTATTTTGTCAATTTAAAAAAAATACGCATCGTGCTTTGCTCTTTGTGTTTGCTTGAGTGCATTCGCGCGCTCTCGCTTTCTCCACTTTACAATTTTTTTGTTATTATTTATCTATTCCTGAGAGTTTATCTTATTTTTTATTTGTTTATTTAAATGAAGTCGACCAGTTGCCTGCCCTTCCTTCCATTATCCGTCACCGAGACAACCTGAACAAAGTTCTGAGGTCGACCTTGTAAAGATAAGGATTCAGGTCTGTCTGCTGTTTACCTTTGCTCCTGCGCGCACTGCCCTTCTCTCCACATTTATGTGTTTGTTTGTTTGTCTATCTAATCTTTTGGGTTTTTATTTCTAATGAGGTCGACCAGTTGTCTATTTATTATTTTTTTTACTACGCATCAAGCTGCGCTGCTTGTCTTTGCTCCTGTGTGCTCGCGCACTCTCGCCTTTTCCACTTATTTTTATTTTTGATTTATTTTTGATTTATTTTGTCAATTTTAAAAAAAAATACGCATCGTGCTGTGCTGTTTGTGTTTGCTTGAGTGCATTCGCGCGCTCTCGCTTTCTCCACTTTACAAATTTTGTTATTATTTATCTATTCCTGAGAGTTTATCTTATTTTTTATTTGTTTATTTAAATGAAGTCGACCAGTTGCCTGCCCTTCCTTCCATTATCCGTCACCGAGACAAACTGAACAAAGTTCTGAGGTCGACCTTGTAAAGATAAGGATTCAGGTCTGTCTGCTGTTTACCTTTGCTCCTGCGCGCACTGCCCTTCTCTCCACATTTATGTGTTTTTTTTTTTGTCTATCTAATCTTTTGGGTTTTTATTTCTAATGAGGTCGACCAGTTGTCTATTTGTTATTTTTTTTACTACGCATCAAGCTGCGCTGCTTGTCTTTGCTCGTGTGCTCGCGCACTCTCGCGTTTTCCACTTATTTTTATTTTTGATTTATTTTTGATTTATTTTGTCAATTTAAAAAAAATACGCATCGTGCTGTGCTTTGTGTGTTTGCTTGAGTGCATTCGCGCGCTCTCGCTTTCTCCACTTTACAATTTTTTTGTCATTATTTATCTATTCCTGAGAGTTTATCTTATTTTTTATTTGTTTATTTAAACGAAGTCGACCAGTTGCCTGCCCTTCCTTCCATTATCCGTCACCGAGACAAACTGAACAAAGTTCTGAGGTCGACCTTGTAAAGATAAGGATTCAGGTCTGTATGCTGTTTACCTTTGCTCCTGCGCGCACTGCCCTTCTCTCCACATGTATGTGTTTTTTTGTTTGTCTATCTAATCTTTTGGGTTTTTATTTCTAATGAGGTAGACCAGTTGTCTATTTATTATTTTTTTTACTACGCATCAAGCTGCGCTGCTTGTCTTTGCTCCTGTGTGCTCGTGCACTCTCGCCTTTTCCACTTATTTTTATTTTTGATTTATTTTTGATTTATTTTGTCAATTTTTAAAAAAAATACGCATCGTGCTGTGCTGTTTGTGTTTGCTTGAGTGCATTCGCGCGCTCTCGCTTTCTCCACTTTACAATTTTTTTGTTATTATTTATCTATTCCTGAGAGCTTATCTTATTTTTTATTTGTTTATTTAAATGAAGTCCACCAGTTGCCTGCCCTTCCTTCCATTATCCGTCACCGAGACAAACTGAACAAAGTTCTGAGGTCGACCTTGTAAAGATAAGGATTCAGGTCTGTCTGCTGTTTACCTTTGCTCCTGCGCGCACTGCCCTTCTCTCCACATTTATGTGTTTGTTTGTTTGTCTATCTAATCTTTTGGGTTTTTATTTCTAATGAGGTCGACCAGTTGTCTATTTATTATTTTTTTTTCTACGCATCAAGCTGCGCTGCTTGTCTTTGCTCCTGTGTGCTCGCGCACTCTCGCCTTTTCCACTTATTTTTATTTTTGATTTATTTTTGATTTATTTTGTCAATTTTGAAAAAAAAACGCATCGTGCTGTGCTGTTTGTGTTTGCTTGAGTACAATCGCGCGCTCTCGCTTTCTCCACTTTACAATTTTTTGTTATTATTTATCTATTCCTGAGAGTTTATCTTATTTTTTATTTGTTTATTTAAATGAAGTCGACCAGTTGCCTGCCCTTCCTTCCATTATCCGTCACCGAGACAAACTGAACAAAGTTCTGAGGTCGACGTTGTAAAGATAAGGATTCAGGTCTGTCTGCTGTTTACCTTTGCTCCTGCTCGCACTGCCCTTCTCTCCACATTTATGTGTTTGTTTGTTTGTCTATCTAACCTTTTGGGTTTTTATTTCTAATGAGGTCGACCGGTTGTCTATTTATTATTTTTTTTACTACGCATCAAGCTGCGCTGCTTGTCTTTGCTCCTGTGTGCTCGCGCACTCTCGCCTTTTCCACTTATTTTTATTTTTGATTTATTTTGTCAATTAAAAAAAAATACGCATCGTGCTGTGCTGTTTATGTTTCCTTGAGTGCATTCGCGCGCTCTCGCTTTCTCCACTTTACAATTTTTTTGTTATTATTTATCTATTCCTGAGAGTTTATCTTATTTTTTATTTGTTTATTTAAATGAAGTCGACCAGTTGCCTGCCCGTCCTTCCATTATCCGTCACCGAGACAAACTGAACAAAGTTCTGAGGTCGACCTTGTAAAGATAAGGATTCAGGTCTGTCTGCTGTTTACCTTTGCTCCTGCGCGCACTGCCCTTCTCTCCATATTTATGTGTTTGTTTGTTTGTCTATCTAACCTTTTGGGTTTTTATTTCTAATGAGGTCGACCAGTTGTCTATTTATTATTTGTTTTACTACGCATCAAGCTGCGCTGCTTGTCTTTGCTCCTGTGTGCTCGCGCACTCTCTCCTTTTCCACTTATTTTTATTTTTGATTTATTAATGATTTAATTTGTCAATTTAAAAAAAAATACGCATCGTGCTGTGCTGTTTGTGTTTGCTTGAGTGCATTCGCGCACTCTCGCTTTCTAAACTTTACAATTTTTTTGTTATTATTTATCTATTCCTGAGAGTTTATCTTATTTTTTATTTGTTTATTTAAATGAAGTCGACCAGTTGCCTGCCCTTCCTTCCATTATCCGTCACCGAGCAAACTGTAGAAAGTTCTGAGGTCGACCTTGTAAAGATAAGGATTCAGGTCTGTCTGCTGTTTACCTTTGCTCCTGCGCGCACTGCCCTTCTCTCCACATTTATGTGTTTGTTTGTTTGTCTATCTAATCTTTTGGGTTTTTATTTCTAAGGAGGTCGACCAGTTGTCTATTTATTATTTTTTTTACTACGCATCAAGCTGCGCTGCTTGTCTTTGCTCCTGTGTGCTCGCGCACTCTCGCCTTTTCCACTTATTTTTATTTTTGATTTATTTTTGATTTATTTTGTCAATTTTAAAAAAAAATACGCATCGTGCTGTGCTGTTTGTGTTTGCTTGAGTGCATTCGCCCGCTCTCGCTTTCTCCACTTTACAATTTTTTTGTTATTATTTATCTATTCCTGAGAGTTTATCTTATTTTTTATTTGTTTATTTAAATGAAGTCGACCAGTTGCCTGCCCTTCCTTCCATTATCCGTCACCGAGACAACCTGAACAAAGTTCTGAGGTCGACCTTGTAAAGATAAGGATTCAGGTCTGTCTGCTGTTTACCTTTGCTCCTGCGCGCACTGCCCTTCTCTCCACATTTATGTGTTTGTTTGTTTGTCTATCTAATCTTTTGGGTTTTTATTTCTAATGAGGTCGACCAGTTGTCTATTTATTATTTTTTTTACTACGCATCAAGCTGCGCTGCTTGTCTTTGCTCCTGTGTGCTCGCGCACTCTCGCCTTTTCCACTTATTTTTATTTTTGATTTATTTTTGATTTATTTTGTCAATTTTAAAAAAAAATACGCATCGTGCTGTGCTGTTTGTGTTTGCTTGAGTGCATTCGCGCGCTCTCGCTTTCTCCACTTTACAAATTTTGTTATTATTTATCTATTCCTGAGAGTTTATCTTATTTTTTATTTGTTTATTTAAATGAAGTCGACCAGTTGCCTGCCCTTCCTTCCATTATCCGTCACCGAGACAAACTGAACAAAGTTCTGAGGTAGACCTTGTAAAGATAAGGATTCAGGTCTGTCTGCTGTTTACCTTTGCTCCTGCGCGCACTGCCCTTCTCTCCACATTTATGTGTTTTTTTTTTTGTCTATCTAATCTTTTGGGTTTTTATTTCTAATGAGGTCGACCAGTTGTCTATTTATTATTTTTTTTACTACGCATCAAGCTGCGCTGCTTGTCTTTGCTCCTGTGTGTTCGCGCACTCTCGCCTTTTCCACTTATTTTTATTTTTGATTTATTTTTGATTTATTTTGTCAATTTTAAAAAAAATACGCATCGTGCTGTGCTGTTTGTGTTTGCTTGAGTGCATTGCGCGCTCTCGCTTTCTCCACTTTACAATTTTTTGTTATTATTTATCTATTCCTGAGAGTTTATCTTATTTTTTATTTGTTTATTTAAATGAAGTCGACCAGTTGCCTGCCCTTCCTTCCATTATCCGTCACCGAGACAAACTGAACAAAGTTCTGAGGTCGACCTTGTAAAGATAAGGATTCTGGTCTGTCTGCTGTTTTCCTTTTCTCCTGCGCGCACTGCCCTTCTCTCCACATTTATGTGTTTGTTTGTTTGTCTATCTAATCTTTTGGGTTTTTATTTCTAATGAGGTCGACCAGTTGTCTATTTATTATTTTTTTTACTACGCATCAAGCTGCGCTGCTTGTCTTTGCTCCTGTGTGCTCGCGCACTCTCGCCTTTTCCACTTATTTTTATTTTTGATTTATTTTTGATTCATTTTGTCAATTTTAAAAAAAATACGCATCGTGCTGTGCTGTTTGTGTTTGCTTGAGTGCATTCGCACGCTCTCGCTTTCTCCACTTTACAATTTTTTTGTTATTATTTATCTATTCCTGAGAGTTTATCTTATTTTTTATTTGTTTATTTACATGAAGTCGACCAGTTGCCTGCCCTTCCTACCATTATCCGTCACCGAGACAAACTGAACAAAGTTCTGAGGTCGACCTTGTAAAGATAAGGATTCAGGTCTGTCTGCTGTTTACATTTGCTCCTGCGCACACTGCCCTTCTCTCCACATTTATGTGTTTTTTTTTTTTGTCTATCTAATCTTTTGGGTTTTTATTTCTAATGAGGTCGACCAGTTGTCTATTTATTATTTTTTTTACTACGCATCATGCTGCGCTGCTTGTCTTTGCTCCTGTGTGCTCGCGCACTCTCGCCTTTTCCACTTATTTTTATTTTTGATTTATTTTTGATTTATTTTGTCAATTTAAAAAAAATACGCATCGTGCTGTGCTCTTTGTGTTTGCTTGAGTGCATTCGCGCGCTCTCGCTTTCTCCACTTTACAATTTTTTTGTTATTATTTATCTATTCCTGAGAGTTTATCTTATTTTTTATTTGTTTATTTAAATGAAGTCGACCAGTTGCCTGCCCTTCCTTCCATTATCCGTCACCGAGACAAACTGAACAAAGTTCTGAGGTCGACCTTGTAAAGATAAGGATTCAGGTCTGTCTGCTGTTTACCTTTGCTCCTGCGCGCACTGCCCTTCTCTCCACATTTATGTGTTTGTTTGTTTGTCTATCTAATCTTTTGGGTTTTTATTTCTAATGAGGTCGACCAGTTGTCTATTTATTATTTTTTTTACTACGCATCAAGCTGCGCTGCTTGTCTTTGCTCCTGTGTGCTCGCGCACTCTCGCCTTTTCCACTTATTTTTATTTTTGATTTATTTTTGATTTATTTTGTCAATTTAAAAAAAATACGCATCGTGCTGTGCTGTTTGTGTTTGCTTGAGTGCATTCGCGCGCTCTCGCTTTCTCCACTTTACAATTTTTGTGTTATTATTTATCTATTCCTGAGAGTTTATCTTATTTTTTATTTGTTTATTTAAATGAAGTCGACCAGTTGCCTGCCCTTCCTTCCATTATCCGTCACCGAGACAACCTGAACAAAGTTCTGAGGTCGACCTTGTAGAGATAAGGATTCAGGTCTGTCTGCTGTTTACCTTTGCTCCTGCGCGCACTGCCCTTCTCTCCACATTTATGTGTTTGTTTGTTTGTCTATCTAATCTTTTGGGTTTTTATTTCTAATGAGGTCGACCAGTTGTCTATTTATTATTTTTTTTACTACGCATCAAGCTGCGCTGCTTGTCTTTGCTCCTGTGTGCTCGCGCACTCTCGCCTTTTCCACTTATTTTTATTTTTGATTTATTTTTGATTTATTTTGTCAATTTTAAAAAAAAATACGCATCGTGCTGTGCTGTTTGTGTTTGCTTGAGTGCATTCGCGCGCTCTCGCTTTCTCCACTTTACAAATTTTGTTATTATTTATCTATTCCTGAGAGTTTATCTTATTTTTTATTTGTTTATTTAAATGAAGTCGACCAGTTGCCTGCCCTTCCTTCCATTATCCGTCACCGAGACAAACTGAACAAAGTTCTGAGGTCGACCTTGTAAAGATAAGGATTCAGGTCTGTCTGCTGTTTACCTTTGCTCCTGCGCGCACTGCCCTTCTCTCCACATTTATGTGTTTTTTTTTTTGTCTATCTAATCTTTTGGGTTTTTATTTCTAATGAGGTCGACCAGTTGTCTATTTATTATTTTTTTTACTACGCATCAAGCTGCGCTGCTTGTCTTTGCTCCTGTGTGCTCGCGCACTCTCGCCTTTTCCACTTATTTTTATTTTTGATTTATTTTTGATTTATTTTGTCAATTTAAAAAAAATACGCATCGTGCTGTGCTGTTTGTGTTTGCTTGAGTGCATTCCCGCGCTCTCGCTTTCTCCACTTTACAATTTTTTTGTTATTATTTATCTATTCCTGAGAGTTTATCTTATTTTTTATTTGTTTATTTAAATGAAGTCGACCAGTTGCCTGCCCTTCCTTCCATTATCCGTCACCGAGACAACCTGAACAAAGTTCTGAGGTCGACCTTGTAAAGGATTCAGGTCTGTCTGCTGTTTACCTTTGCTCCTGCGCGCACTGCCCTTCTCTCCACATTTATGTGTTTGTTTGTTTGTCTATCTAATCTTTTGGGATTTTATTTTTAATGAGGTCGACCAGTTGTCTATTTGTTATTTTTTTTACTACGCATCAAGCTGCGCTGCTGGTCTTTGCTCCTCTGTTCTCGCGCACTCTCGCCTTTTCCACTTATTTTTATTTTTGATTTATTTTTGATTTATTTTGTCAATTTAAAAAAAATACGCATCGTGCTGTGCTTTGTGTGTTTGCTTGAGTGCATTCGCGCGCTCTCGCTTTCTCCACTTTACAATTTTTTGTTATTATTTATCTATTCCTGAGAGTTTATCATATTTTTTATTTGTTTATTTAAATGAAGTCGACCAGTTGCCTGCCCTTCCTTCCATTATCCGTCACCGAGACAAACTGAACAAAGTTCTGAGGTCGACCTTGTAAAGATAAGGATTCAGGTCTGTCTGCTGTTTACCTTTGCTCCTGCTCGCACTGCCCTTCTCTCCACATTTATGTGTTTGTTTGTTTGTCTATCTAACCTTTTGGGTTTTTATTTCTAATGAGGTCGACCAGTTGTCTATTTATTATTTTTTTTACTACGCATCAAGCTGCGCTGCTTGTCTTTGCTCCTGTGTGCTCGCGCACTCTCGCCTTTTCCACTTATTTTTATTTTTGATTTATTTTGTCAATTAAAAAAAAAATACGCATCGTGCTGTGCTGTTTATGTTTCCTTGAGTGCATTCGCGCGCTCTCGCTTTCTCCACTTTACAATTTTTTTGTTATTATTTATCTATTCCTGAGAGTTTATCTTATTTTTTATTTGTTTATTTAAATGAAGTCGACCAGTTGCCTGCCCTTCCTTCCATTATCCGTCACCGAGACAAACTCAACAAAGTTCTGAGGTCGACCTTGTAAAGATAAGGATTCAGGTCTGTCTGCTGTTTACCTTTGCTCCTGCGCGCACTGCCCTTCTCTCCATATTTATGTGTTTGTTTGTTTGTCTATCTAACCTTTTGGGTTTTTATTTCTAATGAGGTCGACCAGTTGTCTATTTATTATTTGTTTTACTACGCATCAAGCTGCGCTGCTTGTCTTTGCTCCTGTGTGCTCGCGCACTCTCTCCTTTTCCACTTATTTTTATTTTTGATTTATTTATGATTTAATTTGTCAATTTAAAAAAAAATACGCATCGTGCTGTGCTGTTTGTGTTTGCTTGAGTGCATTCGCGCGCTCTCGCTTTCTTAACTTTACAATTTTTTTGTTATTATTTATCTATTCCTGAGAGTTTATCTTATTTTTTATTTGTTTATTTAAATGAAGTCGACCAGTTGCCTGCCCTTCCTTCCATTATCCGTCACCGAGCAAACTGTAGAAAGTTCTGAGGTCGACCTTGTAAAGATAAGGATTCAGGTCTGTCTGCTGTTTACCTTTGCTCCTGCGCGCACTGCCCTTCTCTCCACATTTATGTGTTTGTTTGTTTGTCTATCTAATCTTTTGGGTTTTTATTTCTAAGGAGGTCGACCAGTTGTCTATTTATTATTTTTTTTACTACGCATCAAGCTGCGCTGCTTGTCTTTGCTCCTGTGTGCTCGCGCACTCTCGCCTTTTCCACTTATTTTTATTTTTGATTTATTTTTGATTTATTTTGTCAATTTAAAAAAAAAATACGCATCGTGCTGTGCTGTTTGTGTTTGCTTGAGTGCATTCGCGCGCTCTCGCTTTCTCCACTTTACAATTTTTTTGTTATTATTTATCTATTCCTGAGTGTTTATCTTATTTTTTATTTGTTTATTTAAATGAAGTCGACCAGTTGCCTGCCCTTCCTTCCATTATCCGTCACCGAGACAAACTGAACAAAGTTCTGAGGTCGACCTTTTAAAGATAAGGATTCAGGTCTGCCTGCTGTTTACCTTTGCTCCTGCGCGCAATGCCCTTCTCTCCACAAATATGTGTTTGTTTGTTTGTCTATCTAATCTTTTGGGTTTTTATTTCTAATGAGGTCGACCAGTTGTCTATTTATTATTTTTTTTACTACGCATCAAGCTGCGCTGCTTGTCTTTGCTCCTGTGTGCTCGCGCACTCTCGCCTTTTCCACTTATTTTTATTTTTGATTTATTTTTGATTTATTATGTCAATTTTTAAAAAAAATACGCATCGTGCTGTGCTGTTAGTGTTTGCTTGAGTGCATTCGCGCGCTCTCGCTTTCTCCACTTTACAATTTTATTGTTATGATTTATCTATTCCTGAGAGTTTATCTTATTTTTATTTGTTTAATTAAATGAAGTCGACCAGTTGCCTGCCCTTCCTTCCATTATCCGTCACCGAGACAAACTGAACAAAGTTCTGAGGTCGACCTTGTAAAGATAAGGATTCAGGTCTGTATGCTGTTTACCTTTGCTCCTGCGCGCACTGCCCTTCACTCCACATGTATGTGTTTTTTTGTTTGTCTATCTAATCTTTTGGGTTTTTATTTCTGATGAGGTAGACCAGTTGTCTATTTATTATTTTTTTTACTACGCATCAAGCTGCGCTGCTTGTCTTTGCTCCTGTGTGCTCGTGCACTCTCGCCTTTTCCACTTATTTTTATTTTTGATTTATTTTGTAAATTTTAAAAAAAATACGTATCGTGCTGTGCTGTTTGTGTTTGCTTGAGTGCATTCGCGCGCTCTCGCTTTCTCCACTTTACAATTTTTTGTTATTATTTATCTATTCCTGAGAGTTTATCTTATTTTTTATTTGTTTATTTAAATGAAGTCGACCAGTTGCCTGCCCGTCCCTCCATTATCCGTCACCGAGACAAACTGAACAAAGTTCTGAGGTCGACCTTGTAAAGATAAGGATTCAGGTCTGTCTGCTGTTTACCTTTGCTCCTGCGTGCACTGCCCTTCTCTCCACATTTATGTGTTTGTTTGTTTGTCTATCTAATCTTTTGGGTTTTTATTTCTAATGAGGTCGACCAGTTGTCTATTTATTATTTTTTTTACTACGCATCAAGCTGCGCTGCTTGTCTTTGCTCCTGTGTGCTCGCGCACTCTCGCCTTTTCCATTCATTTTTATTTTTGATTTATTTTTGATTTATTTTGTCAATTTAAAAAAAAATACGCATCGTGCTGTGCTGTTTGTGTTTGCTTGAGTGCATTCGCGCGCTCTCGCTTTCTCCACTTTACAATTTTTTTGTTATTATTTATCTATTCCTGAGAGTTTATCTTATTTTTTATTTGTTTATTTAAATGAAGTGGACCAGTTGCCTGCCCTTCCTTCCATTATCCGTCACCGAGACAAACTGAACAAAGTTCTGAGGTCGACCTTGTAAAGATAAGGATTCAGGTCTGTCTGCTGTTTACCTTTGCTCCTGCGCGCACTGCCCTTCTCTCCACATTTATGTGTTTGTTTGTTTGTCTATCGAATCTTTTGGGTTTTTATTTCTAATGAGGTCGACCAGTTGTCTATTTATTATTTTTTTTACTACGCATCAAGCTGCGCTGCTTGTCTTTGCTCCTGTGTGCTCGCGCACTCTCGCCTTTTCCACTTATTTTTATTTTTGATTTATTTTTGATTTATTTTGTCAATTTAATAAAAAATATGCATCGTGCTGTGCTGTTTGTGTTTGCTTGAGTGCATTCGCGCGCTCTCGCTTTCTCCACTTTACAATTTTTTTGTTATTATTTATCTATTCCTGAGAGTTTATCTTATTTTTTATTTGTTTATTTAAATGAAGTCGACCAGTTTCCTGCCTTTCCTTCCATTATCCGTCACCGAGACAAACTGAACAAAGTTCTGAGGTCGACCTTTTAAAGATAAGGATTCAGGTCTGCCTGCTGTTTACCTTTGCTCCTGCGCGCAATGCCCTTCTCTCCACAAATATGTGTTTGTTTTTTTGTCTATCTAATCTTTTGGGTTTTTATTTCTAATGAGGTCGACCAGTTGTCTATTTATTATTTTTTTTACTACGCATCAAGCTGCGCTGCTTGTCTTTGCTCCTGTGTGCTCGCGCACTCTCGCCTTTTCCACTTATTTTTATTTTTGATTTATTTTTTCAATTTAAAAAAAAAATACGCATCGTGCTGTGCTGTTTGTGTTTGCTTGAGTGCATTCGCGCTCTCTCGCTTTCTCCACTTTACAATTTTTTTGTTATTATTTATCTATTCCTGAGAGTTTATCTTATTTTTTATTTGTTTATTTAAATGAAGTCGACCAGTTGCCTGCCCGTCCCTCCATTATCCGTCACCGAGACAAACTGAACAAAGTTCTGAGGTCGACCTTGTAAAGATAAGGATTCAGGTCTGTCTGCTGTTTACCTTTGCTCCTGCGTGCACTGCCCTTCTCTCCACATTTATGTGTTTGTTTGTTTGTCTATCTAATCTTTTGGGTTTTTATTTCTAATGAGGTCGACCAGTTGTCTATTTATTATTTTTTTTACTACGCATCAAGCTGCGCTGCTTGTCTTTGCTCCTGTGTGCTCGCGCACTCTCGCCTTTTCCATTCATTTTTATTTTTGATTTATTTTTGATTTATTTTGTCAATTTAAAAAAAAATACGCATCGTGCTGTGCTGTTTGTGTTTGCTTGAGTGCATTCGCGCGCTCTCGCTTTCTCCACTTTACAATTTTTTTGTTATTATTTATCTATTCCTGAGAGTTTATCTTATTTTTTATTTGTTTATTTAAATGAAGTCGACCAGTTGCCTGCCCTTCCTTCCATTATCCGTCACCGAGACAAACTGAACAAAGTTCTGAGGTCGACCTTGTAAAGATAAGGATTCAGGTCTGTCTGCTGTTTACCTTTGCTCCTGCGCGCACTGCCCTTCTCTCCACATTTATGTGTTTGTTTGTTTGTCCATCTAATCTTTTGGGTTTTTATTTCTAATGAGGTCGACCAGTTGTCTATTTATTATTTTTTTTACTACGCATCAAGCTGCGCTGCTTGTCTTTGCTCCTGTGTGCTCGTGCACTCTCGCCTTTTCCACTTATTTTTATTTTTGATTTATTTTTTATTTATTTTGTCAATTTAAAAAAAGAATACGCATCGTGCTGTGCTGTTTGTGTTTGCTTGAGTGCATTCGTGCGCTCTCGCTTGCTCCACTTTACAATTTTTTTGTTATTATTTATCTATTCCTGAGAGTTTATCTTATTTTTTATTTGTTTATTTAAATGAAGTGGACCAGTTGCCTGCCCTTCCTTCCATTATCCGTCACCGAGACAAACTGAACAAAGTTCTGAGGTCGACCTTGTAAAGATAAGGATTCAGGTCTGTCTGCTGTTTACCTTTGCTCCTGCTCGCACTGCCCTTCTCTCCACATTTATGTGTATGTTTGTTTGTCTATCTAACCTTTTGGGTTTTTATTTCTAATGAGGTCGACCAGTTGTCTATTTATTATTTTTTTTACTACGCATCAAGCTGCCTTGTTGTCTTTGCTCCTGTGTGCTCGCGCACTCTCGCCTTTTCCACTTATTTTTATTTTTGATTTATTTTGTCAATTTAAAAAAAAATACGCATCGTGCTGTGCTGTTTGTGTTTCCTTGAGTGCATTCGCGCGCTCTCGCTTTCTCCACTTTACAATTTTTTTGTTATCATTTATCTATTCCTGAGAGTTTATCTTATTTTTTATTTGTTTATTTAAATGAAGTCGACCAGTTGCCTGCCCGTCCTTCCATTATCCGTCACCGAGACAAACTGAACAAAGTTCTGAGGTCGACCTTGTAAAGATAAGGATTCAGCTCTGTCTGCTGTTTACCTTTGCTCCTGCGCGCACTGCCCTTCTCTCCATATTTATGTGTTTGTTTGTTTGTCTATCTAAACTTTTGGGTTTTTATTTCTAATGAGGTCGACCAGTTGTCTATTTATTATTTGTTTTACTACGCATCAAGCTGCGCTGCTTGTCTTTGCTCCTGTGTGCTCGCGCACTCTCTCCTTTTCCACTTATTTTTATTTTTGATTTATTTTTGATTTATTTTGTCAATTTAAAAAAAAATACGCATCGTGCTGTGCTGTTTGTGTTTGCTTGAGTGCATTCGCGCGCTCTCGCTTTCTCCACTTTACAATTTTTTTGTTATTATTTATCTATTCCTGAGAGTTTATCTTATTTTTTATTTGTTTATTTAAATGAAGTGGACCAGTTGCCTGCCCTTCCTTCCATTATCCGTCACCGAGACAAACTGAACAAAGTTCTGAGGTCGACCTTGTAAAGATAAGGATTCAGGTCTGTCTGCTGTTTACCTTTGCTCCTGCGCGCACTGCCCTTCTCTCCACATTTATGTGTTTGTTTGTTTGTCTATCGAATCTTTTGGGTTTTTATTTCTAATGAGGTCGACCAGTTGTCTATTTATTATTTTTTTTACTACGCATCAAGCTGCGCTGCTTGTCTTTGCTCCTGTGTGCTCGCGCACTCTCGCCTTTTCCACTTATTTTTATTTTTGATTTATTTTTGATTTATTTTGTCAATTTAATAAAAAATATGCATCGTGCTGTGCTGTTTGTGTTTGCTTGAGTGCATTCGCGCGCTCTCGCTTTCTCCACTTTACAATTTTTTTGTTATTATTTATCTATTCCTGAGAGTTTATCTTATTTTTTATTTGTTTATTTAAATGAAGTCGACCAGTTTCCTGCCTTTCCTTCCATTATCCGTCACCGAGACAAACTGAACAAAGTTCTGAGGTCGACCTTTTAAAGATAAGGATTCAGGTCTGCCTGCTGTTTACCTTTGCTCCTGCGCGCAATGCCCTTCTCTCCACAAATATGTGTTTGTTTGTTTGTCTATCTAATCTTTTGGGTTTTTATTTCTAATGAGGTCGACCAGTTGTCTATTTATTATTTTTTTTACTACGCATCAAGCTGCGCTGCTTGTCTTTGCTCCTGTGTGCTCGCGCACTCTCGCCTTTTCCACTTATTTTTATTTTTGATTTATTTTTGATTTATTTTGTCAATTTTGAAAAAAAAAACGCATCGTACTGTGCTGTTTGTGATTGCTTGAGTGCATTCGCGCGCTCTCGCTTTCTCCACTTTACAATTTTTTTGTTATTATTTATCTATTCCTGAGAGTTTATCTTATTTTTTATTTGTTTATTTAAATGAAGTCGACCAGTTTCCTGCCTTTCCTTCCATTATCCGTCACCGAGACAAACTGAACAAAGTTCTGAGGTCGACCTTTTAAAGATAAGGATTCAGGTCTGCCTGCTGTTTACCTTTGCTCCTGCGCGCAATGCCCTTCTCTCCACAAATATGTGTTTGTTTTTTTGTCTATCTAATCTTTTGGGTTTTTATTTCTAATGAGGTCGACCAGTTGTCTATTTATTATTTTTTTTACTACGCATCAAGCTGCGCTGCTTGTCTTTGCTCCTGTGTGCTCGCGCACTCTCGCCTTTTCCACTTATTTTTATTTTTGATTTATTTTTTCAATTTAAAAAAAAAATACGCATCGTGCTGTGCTGTTTGTGTTTGCTTGAGTGCATTCGCGCTCTCTCGCTTTCTCCACTTTACAATTTTTTTGTTATTATTTATCTATTCCTGAGAGTTTATCTTATTTTTTATTTGTTTATTTAAATGAAGTCGACCAGTTGCCTGCCCGTCCCTCCATTATCCGTCACCGAGACAAACTGAACAAAGTTCTGAGGTCGACCTTGTAAAGATAAGGATTCAGGTCTGTCTGCTGTTTACCTTTGCTCCTGCGTGCACTGCCCTTCTCTCCACATTTATGTGTTTGTTTGTTTGTCTATCTAATCTTTTGGGTTTTTATTTCTAATGAGGTCGACCAGTTGTCTATTTATTATTTTTTTTACTACGCATCAAGCTGCGCTGCTTGTCTTTGCTCCTGTGTGCTCGCGCACTCTCGCCTTTTCCATTCATTTTTATTTTTGATTTATTTTTGATTTATTTTGTCAATTTAAAAAAAAATACGCATCGTGCTGTGCTGTTTGTGTTTGCTTGAGTGCATTCGCGCGCTCTCGCTTTCTCCACTTTACAATTTTTTTGTTATTATTTATCTATTCCTGAGAGTTTATCTTATTTTTTATTTGTTTATTTAAATGAAGTCGACCAGTTGCCTGCCCTTCCTTCCATTATCCGTCACCGAGACAAACTGAACAAAGTTCTGAGGTCGACCTTGTAAAGATAAGGATTCAGGTCTGTCTGCTGTTTACCTTTGCTCCTGCGCGCACTGCCCTTCTCTCCACATTTATGTGTTTGTTTGTTTGTCCATCTAATCTTTTGGGTTTTTATTTCTAATGAGGTCGACCAGTTGTCTATTTATTATTTTTTTTACTACGCATCAAGCTGCGCTGCTTGTCTTTGCTCCTGTGTGCTCGTGCACTCTCGCCTTTTCCACTTATTTTTATTTTTGATTTATTTTGTCAATTTAAAAAAAAATACGCATCGTGCTGTGCTGTTTGTGTTTGCTTGAGTGCATTCGCGCGCTCTCGCTTTCTCCACTTTACAATTTTTTTGTTATTATTTATCTATTCCTGAGAGTTTATCTTATTTTTTATTTGTTTATTTAAATGAAGTCGACCAGTTGCCTGCCCTTCCTTCCATTATCCGTCACCGAGACAAATGAACAAAGTTCTGAGGTCGACCTTGTAAAGATAAGGATTCAGGTCTGTCTGCTGTTTACCTTTGCTCCTGCGCGCACTGCCCTTCTCTCCACATTTATGTGTTTGTTTGTTTGTCCATCTAATCTTTTGGGTTTTTATTTCTAATGAGGTCGACCAGTTGTCTATTTATTATTTTTTTACTACGCATCAAGCTGCGCTGCTTGTCTTTGCTCCTGTGTGCTCGCGCACTCTCGCCTTTTCCACTTATTTTTATTTTTGATTTATTTTTGATTTATTATGTCAATTTTTAAAAAAAATACGCATCGTGCTGTGCTGTTAGTGTTTGCTTGAGTGCATTCGCGCGCTCTCGCTTTCTCCACTTTACAATTTTATTGTTATGATTTATCTATTCCTGAGAGTTTATCTTATTTTTATTTGTTTAATTAAATGAAGTCGACCAGTTGCCTGCCCTTCCTTCCATTATCCGTCACCGAGACAAACTGAACAAAGTTCTGAGGTCGACCTTGTAAAGATAAGGATTCAGGTCTGTATGCTGTTTACCTTTGCTCCTGCGCGCACTGCCCTTCACTCCACATGTATGTGTTTTTTTGTTTGTCTATCTAATCTTTTGGGTTTTTATTTCTGATGAGGTAGACCAGTTGTCTATTTATTATTTTTTTTACTACGCATCAAGCTGCGCTGCTTGTCTTTGCTCCTGTGTGCTCGTGCACTCTCGCCTTTTCCACTTATTTTTATTTTTGATTTATTTTGTAAATTTTAAAAAAAATACGTATCGTGCTGTGCTGTTTGTGTTTGCTTGAGTGCATTCGCGCGCTCTCGCTTTCTCCACTTTACAATTTTTTGTTATTATTTATCTATTCCTGAGAGTTTATCTTATTTTTTATTTGTTTATTTAAATGAAGTCGACCAGTTGCCTGCCCGTCCCTCCATTATCCGTCACCGAGACAAACTGAACAAAGTTCTGAGGTCGACCTTGTAAAGATAAGGATTCAGGTCTGTCTGCTGTTTACCTTTGCTCCTGCGTGCACTGCCCTTCTCTCCACATTTATGTGTTTGTTTGTTTGTCTATCTAATCTTTTGGGTTTTTATTTCTAATGAGGTCGACCAGTTGTCTATTTATTATTTTTTTTACTACGCATCAAGCTGCGCTGCTTGTCTTTGCTCCTGTGTGCTCGCGCACTCTCGCCTTTTCCATTCATTTTTATTTTTGATTTATTTTTGATTTATTTTGTCAATTTAAAAAAAAATACGCATCGTGCTGTGCTGTTTGTGTTTGCTTGAGTGCATTCGCGCGCTCTCGCTTTCTCCACTTTACAATTTTTTTGTTATTATTTATCTATTCCTGAGAGTTTATCTTATTTTTTATTTGTTTATTTAAATGAAGTGGACCAGTTGCCTGCCCTTCCTTCCATTATCCGTCACCGAGACAAACTGAACAAAGTTCTGAGGTCGACCTTGTAAAGATAAGGATTCAGGTCTGTCTGCTGTTTACCTTTGCTCCTGCGCGCACTGCCCTTCTCTCCACATTTATGTGTTTGTTTGTTTGTCTATCGAATCTTTTGGGTTTTTATTTCTAATGAGGTCGACCAGTTGTCTATTTATTATTTTTTTTACTACGCATCAAGCTGCGCTGCTTGTCTTTGCTCCTGTGTGCTCGCGCACTCTCGCCTTTTCCACTTATTTTTATTTTTGATTTATTTTTGATTTATTTTGTCAATTTAATAAAAAATATGCATCGTGCTGTGCTGTTTGTGTTTGCTTGAGTGCATTCGCGCGCTCTCGCTTTCTCCACTTTACAATTTTTTTGTTATTATTTATCTATTCCTGAGAGTTTATCTTATTTTTTATTTGTTTATTTAAATGAAGTCGACCAGTTTCCTGCCTTTCCTTCCATTATCCGTCACCGAGACAAACTGAACAAAGTTCTGAGGTCGACCTTTTAAAGATAAGGATTCAGGTCTGCCTGCTGTTTACCTTTGCTCCTGCGCGCAATGCCCTTCTCTCCACAAATATGTGTTTGTTTTTTTGTCTATCTAATCTTTTGGGTTTTTATTTCTAATGAGGTCGACCAGTTGTCTATTTATTATTTTTTTTACTACGCATCAAGCTGCGCTGCTTGTCTTTGCTCCTGTGTGCTCGCGCACTCTCGCCTTTTCCACTTATTTTTATTTTTGATTTATTTTTTCAATTTAAAAAAAAAATACGCATCGTGCTGTGCTGTTTGTGTTTGCTTGAGTGCATTCGCGCTCTCTCGCTTTCTCCACTTTACAATTTTTTTGTTATTATTTATCTATTCCTGAGAGTTTATCTTATTTTTTATTTGTTTATTTAAATGAAGTCGACCAGTTGCCTGCCCGTCCCTCCATTATCCGTCACCGAGACAAACTGAACAAAGTTCTGAGGTCGACCTTGTAAAGATAAGGATTCAGGTCTGTCTGCTGTTTACCTTTGCTCCTGCGTGCACTGCCCTTCTCTCCACATTTATGTGTTTGTTTGTTTGTCTATCTAATCTTTTGGGTTTTTATTTCTAATGAGGTCGACCAGTTGTCTATTTATTATTTTTTTTACTACGCATCAAGCTGCGCTGCTTGTCTTTGCTCCTGTGTGCTCGCGCACTCTCGCCTTTTCCATTCATTTTTATTTTTGATTTATTTTTGATTTATTTTGTCAATTTAAAAAAAAATACGCATCGTGCTGTGCTGTTTGTGTTTGCTTGAGTGCATTCGCGCGCTCTCGCTTTCTCCACTTTACAATTTTTTTGTTATTATTTATCTATTCCTGAGAGTTTATCTTATTTTTTATTTGTTTATTTAAATGAAGTCGACCAGTTGCCTGCCCTTCCTTCCATTATCCGTCACCGAGACAAACTGAACAAAGTTCTGAGGTCGACCTTGTAAAGATAAGGATTCAGGTCTGTCTGCTGTTTACCTTTGCTCCTGCGCGCACTGCCCTTCTCTCCACATTTATGTGTTTGTTTGTTTGTCCATCTAATCTTTTGGGTTTTTATTTCTAATGAGGTCGACCAGTTGTCTATTTATTATTTTTTTTACTACGCATCAAGCTGCGCTGCTTGTCTTTGCTCCTGTGTGCTCGTGCACTCTCGCCTTTTCCACTTATTTTTATTTTTGATTTATTTTTTATTTATTTTGTCAATTTAAAAAAAGAATACGCATCGTGCTGTGCTGTTTGTGTTTGCTTGAGTGCATTCGTGCGCTCTCGCTTGCTCCACTTTACAATTTTTTTGTTATTATTTATCTATTCCTGAGAGTTTATCTTATTTTTTATTTGTTTATTTAAATGAAGTGGACCAGTTGCCTGCCCTTCCTTCCATTATCCGTCACCGAGACAAACTGAACAAAGTTCTGAGGTCGACCTTGTAAAGATAAGGATTCAGGTCTGTCTGCTGTTTACCTTTGCTCCTGCTCGCACTGCCCTTCTCTCCACATTTATGTGTATGTTTGTTTGTCTATCTAACCTTTTGGGTTTTTATTTCTAATGAGGTCGACCAGTTGTCTATTTATTATTTTTTTTACTACGCATCAAGCTGCCTTGTTGTCTTTGCTCCTGTGTGCTCGCGCACTCTCGCCTTTTCCACTTATTTTTATTTTTGATTTATTTTGTCAATTTAAAAAAAAATACGCATCGTGCTGTGCTGTTTGTGTTTCCTTGAGTGCATTCGCGCGCTCTCGCTTTCTCCACTTTACAATTTTTTTGTTATCATTTATCTATTCCTGAGAGTTTATCTTATTTTTTATTTGTTTATTTAAATGAAGTCGACCAGTTGCCTGCCCGTCCTTCCATTATCCGTCACCGAGACAAACTGAACAAAGTTCTGAGGTCGACCTTGTAAAGATAAGGATTCAGCTCTGTCTGCTGTTTACCTTTGCTCCTGCGCGCACTGCCCTTCTCTCCATATTTATGTGTTTGTTTGTTTGTCTATCTAAACTTTTGGGTTTTTATTTCTAATGAGGTCGACCAGTTGTCTATTTATTATTTGTTTTACTACGCATCAAGCTGCGCTGCTTGTCTTTGCTCCTGTGTGCTCGCGCACTCTCTCCTTTTCCACTTATTTTTATTTTTGATTTATTTTTGATTTATTTTGTCAATTTAAAAAAAAATACGCATCGTGCTGTGCTGTTTGTGTTTGCTTGAGTGCATTCGCGCGCTCTCGCTTTCTCCACTTTACAATTTTTTTGTTATTATTTATCTATTCCTGAGAGTTTATCTTATTTTTTATTTGTTTATTTAAATGAAGTGGACCAGTTGCCTGCCCTTCCTTCCATTATCCGTCACCGAGACAAACTGAACAAAGTTCTGAGGTCGACCTTGTAAAGATAAGGATTCAGGTCTGTCTGCTGTTTACCTTTGCTCCTGCGCGCACTGCCCTTCTCTCCACATTTATGTGTTTGTTTGTTTGTCTATCGAATCTTTTGGGTTTTTATTTCTAATGAGGTCGACCAGTTGTCTATTTATTATTTTTTTTACTACGCATCAAGCTGCGCTGCTTGTCTTTGCTCCTGTGTGCTCGCGCACTCTCGCCTTTTCCACTTATTTTTATTTTTGATTTATTTTTGATTTATTTTGTCAATTTAATAAAAAATATGCATCGTGCTGTGCTGTTTGTGTTTGCTTGAGTGCATTCGCGCGCTCTCGCTTTCTCCACTTTACAATTTTTTTGTTATTATTTATCTATTCCTGAGAGTTTATCTTATTTTTTATTTGTTTATTTAAATGAAGTCGACCAGTTTCCTGCCTTTCCTTCCATTATCCGTCACCGAGACAAACTGAACAAAGTTCTGAGGTCGACCTTTTAAAGATAAGGATTCAGGTCTGCCTGCTGTTTACCTTTGCTCCTGCGCGCAATGCCCTTCTCTCCACAAATATGTGTTTGTTTGTTTGTCTATCTAATCTTTTGGGTTTTTATTTCTAATGAGGTCGACCAGTTGTCTATTTATTATTTTTTTTACTACGCATCAAGCTGCGCTGCTTGTCTTTGCTCCTGTGTGCTCGCGCACTCTCGCCTTTTCCACTTATTTTTATTTTTGATTTATTTTTGATTTATTTTGTCAATTTTGAAAAAAAAAACGCATCGTACTGTGCTGTTTGTGATTGCTTGAGTGCATTCGCGCGCTCTCGCTTTCTCCACTTTACAATTTTTTTGTTATTATTTATCTATTCCTGAGAGTTTATCTTATTTTTTATTTGTTTATTTAAATGAAGTCGACCAGTTTCCTGCCTTTCCTTCCATTATCCGTCACCGAGACAAACTGAACAAAGTTCTGAGGTCGACCTTTTAAAGATAATTATTCAGGTCTGCCTGCTGTTTACCTTTGCTCCTGCGCGCAATGCCCTTCTCTCCACAAATATGTGTTTGTTTTTTTGTCTATCTAATCTTTTGGGTTTTTATTTCTAATGAGGTCGACCAGTTGTCTATTTATTATTTTTTTTACTACGCATCAAGCTGCGCTGCTTGTCTTTGCTCCTGTGTGCTCGCGCACTCTCGCCTTTTCCACTTATTTTTATTTTTGATTTATTTTTTCAATTTAAAAAAAAAAATACGCATCGTGCTGTGCTGTTTGTGTTTGCTTGAGTGCATTCGCGCTCTCTCGCTTTCTCCACTTTACAATTTTTTTGTTATTATTTATCTATTCCTGAGAGTTTATCTTATTTTTTATTTGTTTATTTAAATGAAGTCGACCAGTTGCCTGCCCGTCCCTCCATTATCCGTCACCGAGACAAACTGAACAAAGTTCTGAGGTCGACCTTGTAAAGATAAGGATTCAGGTCTGTCTGCTGTTTACCTTTGCTCCTGCGTGCACTGCCCTTCTCTCCACATTTATGTGTTTGTTTGTTTGTCTATCTAATCTTTTGGGTTTTTATTTCTAATGAGGTCGACCAGTTGTCTATTTATTATTTTTTTTACTACGCATCAAGCTGCGCTGCTTGTCTTTGCTCCTGTGTGCTCGCGCACTCTCGCCTTTTCCATTCATTTTTATTTTTGATTTATTTTTGATTTATTTTGTCAATTTAAAAAAAAATACGCATCGTGCTGTGCTGTTTGTGTTTGCTTGAGTGCATTCGCGCGCTCTCGCTTTCTCCACTTTACAATTTTTTTGTTATTATTTATCTATTCCTGAGAGTTTATCTTATTTTTTATTTGTTTATTTAAATGAAGTCGACCAGTTGCCTGCCCTTCCTTCCATTATCCGTCACCGAGACAAACTGAACAAAGTTCTGAGGTCGACCTTGTAAAGATAAGGATTCAGGTCTGTCTGCTGTTTACCTTTGCTCCTGCGCGCACTGCCCTTCTCTCCACATTTATGTGTTTGTTTGTTTGTCCATCTAATCTTTTGGGTTTTTATTTCTAATGAGGTCGACCAGTTGTCTATTTATTATTTTTTTTACTACGCATCAAGCTGCGCTGCTTGTCTTTGCTCCTGTGTGCTCGTGCACTCTCGCCTTTTCCACTTATTTTTATTTTTGATTTATTTTTTATTTATTTTGTCAATTTAAAAAAAGAATACGCATCGTGCTCTGCTGTTTGTGTTTGCTTGAGTGCATTCGTGCGCTCTCGCTTGCTCCACTTTACAATTTTTTGGTTATTATTTATCTATTCCTGAGAGTTTATCTTATTTTTTATTTGTTTATTTAAATGAAGTGGACCAGTTGCCTGCCCTTCCTTCCATTATCCGTCACCGAGACAAACTGAACAAAGTTCTGAGGTCGACCTTGTAAAGATAAGGATTCAGGTCTGTCTGCTGTTTACCTTTGCTCCTGCTCGCACTGCCCTTCTCTCCACATTTATGTGTATGTTTGTTTGTCTATCTAACCTTTTGGGTTTTTATTTCTAATGAGGTCGACCAGTTGTCTATTTATTATTTTTTTTACTACGCATCAAGCTGCCTTGTTGTCTTTGCTCCTGTGTGCTCGCGCACTCTCGCCTTTTCCACTTATTTTTATTTTTGATTTATTTTGTCAATTTAAAAAAAAATACGCATCGTGCTGTGCTGTTTGTGTTTCCTTGAGTGCATTCGCGCGCTCTCGCTTTCTCCACTTTACAATTTTTTTGTTATCATTTATCTATTCCTGAGAGTTTATCTTATTTTTTATTTGTTTATTTAAATGAAGTCGACCAGTTGCCTGCCCGTCCTTCCATTATCCGTCACCGAGACAAACTGAACAAAGTTCTGAGGTCGACCTTGTAAAGATAAGGATTCAGCTCTGTCTGCTGTTTACCTTTGCTCCTGCGCGCACTGCCCTTCTCTCCATATTTATGTGTTTGTTTGTTTGTCTATCTAAACTTTTGGGTTTTTATTTCTAATGAGGTCGACCAGTTGTCTATTTATTATTTGTTTTACTACGCATCAAGCTGCGCTGCTTGTCTTTGCTCCTGTGTGCTCGCGCACTCTCTCCTTTTCCACTTATTTTTATTTTTGATTTATTTTTGATTTATTTTGTCAATTTAAAAAAAAATACGCATCGTGCTGTGCTGTTTGTGTTTGCTTGAGTGCATTCGCGCGCTCTCGCTTTCTCCACTTTACAATTTTTTTGTTATTATTTATCTATTCCTGAGAGTTTATCTTATTTTTTATTTGTTTATTTAAATGAAGTGGACCAGTTGCCTGCCCTTCCTTCCATTATCCGTCACCGAGACAAACTGAACAAAGTTCTGAGGTCGACCTTGTAAAGATAAGGATTCAGGTCTGTCTGCTGTTTACCTTTGCTCCTGCGCGCACTGCCCTTCTCTCCACATTTATGTGTTTGTTTGTTTGTCTATCGAATCTTTTGGGTTTTTATTTCTAATGAGGTCGACCAGTTGTCTATTTATTATTTTTTTTACTACGCATCAAGCTGCGCTGCTTGTCTTTGCTCCTGTGTGCTCGCGCACTCTCGCCTTTTCCACTTATTTTTATTTTTGATTTATTTTTGATTTATTTTGTCAATTTAATAAAAAATATGCATCGTGCTGTGCTGTTTGTGTTTGCTTGAGTGCATTCGCGCGCTCTCGCTTTCTCCACTTTACAATTTTTTTGTTATTATTTATCTATTCCTGAGAGTTTATCTTATTTTTTATTTGTTTATTTAAATGAAGTCGACCAGTTTCCTGCCTTTCCTTCCATTATCCGTCACCGAGACAAACTGAACAAAGTTCTGAGGTCGACCTTTTAAAGATAAGGATTCAGGTCTGCCTGCTGTTTACCTTTGCTCCTGCGCGCAATGCCCTTCTCTCCACAAATATGTGTTTGTTTGTTTGTCTATCTAATCTTTTGGGTTTTTATTTCTAATGAGGTCGACCAGTTGTCTATTTATTATTTTTTTTACTACGCATCAAGCTGCGCTGCTTGTCTTTGCTCCTGTGTGCTCGCGCACTCTCGCCTTTTCCACTTATTTTTATTTTTGATTTATTTTTGATTTATTTTGTCAATTTTGAAAAAAAAAACGCATCGTACTGTGCTGTTTGTGATTGCTTGAGTACAATCGCGCGCTCTCGCTTTCTCCACTTTAAAATTTTTTGTTATTATTTATCTATTCCTGAGAGTTTATCTTATTTTTTATTTGTTTATTTAAATGAAGTCGACCAGTTGCCTGCCCTTCCTTCCATTATCCGTCACCGAGACAAACTGAATAAAGTTCTGAGGTCGACCTTGTAAAGATAAGGATTCAGGTCTGTCTGCTGTTTACATTTGTTCCTGCCCGCACTGCCCTTCTTTCCACATTTATGTGTTTGTTTGTTTGTCTATCTAATCTTTTGGGTTTTTATTTCTAATGAGGTCGACCAGTTGTCTATTTATTATTTTTTTTACTACGCATCAAGGTGCGCTGCTTGTCTTTGCTCCTGTGTGCTCGCGCACTCTCGCCTTTTCCACTTATTTTTATTTTTGATTTATTTTTTCAATTTAAAAAAAAATACGCATCGTGCTGTGCTGTTTGTGTTTGCTTGAGTGCATTCGCGCTCTCTCGCTTTCTCCACTTTACAATTTTTTTGTTATTATTTATCTATTCCTGAGAGTTTATCTTATTTTTTATTTGTTTATTTAAATGAAGTCGACCAGTTGCCTGCCCTTCCTTCCATTATCCGTCACCGAGACAAACTGAACAAAGTTCTGAGGTCGACCTTGTAAAGATAAGGATTCGGGTCTGTCTGCTGTTTACCTTTGCGCCTGCGCGCACTGCCCTTCTCTCCACATTTATGTGTTTGTTTGTTTGTCTATCTAATCTTTTGGGTTTTTATTTCTAATGAGGTCGACCAGTTGTCTATTTATTATTTTTTTTACTACGCATCAAGCTGCGCTGCTTGTCTTTGCTCCTGTGTGCTCGCGCACTCTCGCCTTTTCCACTTATTTTTATTTTGATTTATTTTTGATTTATTTTGTCAATTTAAAAAAAATACGCATCGTGCTGTGCTGTTTGTGTTTGCTTGAGTGCATTCGCGCGCTCTCGCTTTCTCCACTTAACAATTTTTTTGTTATTATTTATCTATTCTTGAGAGTTTATCTTATTTTTTATTTGTTTATTTAAATGAAGTCGACCAGTTGCCTGCCCTTCCTTCCATTATCCGTCACCGAGACAAACTGAACAAAGTTCTGAGGTCGACCTTGTAAAGATAAGGATTCAGGTCTGTCTGCTGTTTACCTTTGCTCCTGCCCGCACTGCCCTTCTCTCCACATTTATGTGTTTGTTTGTTTGTCTATCTAATCTTTTGTGTTTTTATTTCTAATGAGGTCGACTAGTTGTCTATTTATTATTTTTTTTACTACGCATCAAGCTGCGCTGCTTGTCTTTGCTCCTGTGTGCTCGCGCACTCTCGCCTTTTCCACTTATTTTTATTTTTGATTGATTTTTGATTTATTTTGTCAATTTTAAAAAAAAATACGCATCGTGCTGTGCTGTTTGTGTTTGCTTGAGTGCATTCGCGCGCTCTCGCTTTCTCCACTTTACAATTTTTTTGTTATTATTTATCTATTCCTGAGAGTTTATCTTATATTTTATTTGTTTATTTAAATGAAGTCGACCAGTTGCCTGCCCTTCCTTCCATTATCCGTCACCGAGACAAACTGAACAAAGTTCTGAGGTCGACCTTGTAAAGATAAGGATGCAGGGCTGTCTGCTGTTTACCTTTGCTCCTGCGCGCACTGCCCTTCTCTCCACATTTATGTGTTTCTTTGTTTGTCTATCTAATCTTTTGGGTTTTTATTTCTAATGAGGTCGAACAGTTGTCTATTTATTATTTTTTTTACTACGCATCAAGCTGCGCTGCTTGTCTTTGCTCCTGTGTCCTCACGCACTCTCGCCTTTTCCTCTTATTTTTATTTTTGATTTATTTTTGATTTATTTTGTCAATTTAAAAAAAAATACGCATCGTGCTGTGCTGTTTGTGTTTGCTTGAGTGCATTCGCGCGCTCTCGCTTTCTCTACTTTACAATTTTTTGTTATTATTTATCTATTCCTGAGAGTTTATCTTATTTTTTATTTGTTTATTTAAATGAAGTCGACCAGTTGCCTGCCCTTCCTTCCATTATCCGTCACCGAGACAAACTGAACAAAGTTCTGAGGTCGACCTTGTAAAGTTAAGGATTCAGGTCTGTCTGCTGTTTACCTTTGCTCCTGCGCGCACTGCCCTTCTCTCCACATTTATGTGTTTGTTTGTTTGTCTATCTAATCTTTTGGGTTTTTATTTCTAATGAGGTCGACCAGTTGTCTATTTATTATTTTTTTTACTACGCATCAAGCTGCGCTGCTTGTCTTTGCTCCTGTGTGCTCGCGCACTCTCGCCTTTTCCAGTTATTTTTATTTTTGATTTATTTTTTATTTATTTTGTCAATTTAAAAAAAAATACGCATCGTGCTGTGCTGTTTGTGATTGCTTGAGTGCATTCGCGGGCTCTCGCTTTCTCCACTTTACAATTTTTTTTGTTATTATTTATCTATTCCTGAGAGTTTATCTTATTTTTTATTTGATTATTTAAATGAAGTCGACCAGTT